>NC_064631.1:683838412-684144094 GCF_023864275.1 Schistocerca cancellata
TTCCCACCTCTGTTACATTCAATGCACTTAGCTTTTCACTCTTATTAACTCATGCATAATGCTTTAGTAGTAATCTCTGTCTTCCATATTATCCTGTCTTCTGCCTTGAAGCTCTCAGGTTTTCAAATCTTGCCCAGTACAGTCCCCAACGATCAGTCTTTCCTTCTCATCCCATCCAGTAAGTCTCCCCTGGGTTCTGGGTGCCTTTTCTGAACTGTGACATTTCCCCAAAACCTCTCCAGTCCCTTTCCTTCATATCTCCTCCTTCCCCTTAAACTCCTCTGGCAGAAGAAGGAGCCACTGGCTCCAAAGCTTGTAAAAGTTAAATCTTTTTGTGTGTGTGTTCTCCTGCAGCCACTTGGTGAGTAGATTTTTTATCTATCCATTTACACCTTATTACAAATGTCAACAAGGAAATGATATACTGTGAGATGTTAAGGATACCCATCCTTTGAAATAAGTACCTGCAAAAGTGTCTATGATGGACGCCACTCACTATTCTGATAACCTTTTTTTCGCTCAGCAAAATTTTTGTTTGTGAGAGGTTGGTTCCTCCAGAATATAATACCATATGACATTAATTAATGAAAATAGCCAAAGTAGGAAGCCTTAGTGGTATCCACTTCAGGCACAGAACCAATAATACTTAGTGCAAATATAGTCACAGAAGAAGCTGAGTAGCACAATCACCGTGGTGTAGTGATTATGATACTAACTGTTGCATGGAGGGTCATGAGTTCAACACTCACCTGAACTGTAACATTCTAATTTCTGTATTCAGTTTGAGTACATTCTAGAAGTATCCACAAATGTCAAGAATAATTGTACTGGAATGTTCCGTAACTGTGTACAGGGTGTCCCGTTTACTGTATCTTGACCACCCTAAATAACTGTTTGTCCAGATACAAATTACAAAATGATTCAAGCAAATGTTCTTCAGCCATCAGGGCAACATCAATCAGTGTGATTGCCTTCATTGTAGCTTTGTTTTTTACAAAGATATGAACAGCGGTATGACTTTTTTAAATGGCACCCTGTATTTTTTATTTAATAATTCATTTCCTCTCCTAAAGACCTATTCAAAAATGTATCACAGTGTACCATTCACTGAAACACAATGTTATTAATTACATAACACAACATTGACGTTGATGCTCCCAGCGCTTAGTGCAGGTACTCGGGGTAATGGAACACATCCACGTGCTGACATTGACAGAGGACAAATGTAAAACATAAATAGAATGCACACCTGTCATTCCGTCAAGCATCATCAGTTGAAGAGTTGTGTGAGTAGAATGTACACCAACAAAGAGAAGATAGAAATGCTACTCATCTATGGGGAATGTAAGTTAGCAGAACAGTAACTGCATAACTGTTTTCTTATGTACGGATACATTTAGTACAGTAGTGAAGTCCTTTTAAATACTGTTGGTTAGAGTATGCATACAGTAAAAGCTGTCCTTCCTACAAACTGCATTAACATAACATTTCTTTTATTGTTGTTGTTGTTAAAGGTAGGCTAAATGCTACGCAGGCAGCAGAACTGTACAGAGAGCGATATCCTGACAAAAACCCACCTTCCCGATGGATATTTTCTTGTCTTGTTGCAGTGCTTCAGGAAATGGGAAGTATCAACCCACGACAAGGCAATTGTGATAGCATTCACCCAGACAAAGCTGCCAAAGTTAATGTTCTCGCTTCCATTGCTATGAATTAACATGTGAGCACACGGCAGCTTGAACACAAGATTGGCATTCCTAAAACCAGTGTAGATCATATTCTTACATGTCACCGGTTCCATCCTTACTATGTACACCTACATCAGGAATTGCATGGGAATAATTTCCAGAGTTGTGTACAGTTCTGCCAGTGGGCACATGGCTTAGATAGGTGGAACATCAGCACCAATGGAGAGTTAACGTCTGGTGTGGGATGTTTGGTACTACAACTATTGGCCCTTATTTCATCAACGGTAGTCTAAATGGCACAGTATATGCCAACTTCTTCAGATGAATTCTTCCTCCTTTTCTGGATGAAGTGCTGCTAAGAACCAGAATGCTTATGTGGTATCAATATGGTGGATGTCCAGCACATAATGCCTTGTGTGCACATCGTGTTCTGAACCGAAGGTATCCTGCCAGATGGATTGGTCGAGAAGGAACAGTTACTTGGCCTGCTAGGTCTCCTGATTTAAATCCTTTGGACTTTTTTCTTTGGGGATGCATTAAAGGTGATGTCCATTGCAATATTCCAACAACTCCAGAGGACATGCAGTAATTTATCGTGCTTGCTTGTAATTCTCTTCAGCAGGAAGCACTGGAAGCAGTAAATAATTCTTCCATTCAATGAGTGCACCAGTGTATCTGTGTCCAGGGTCACCACTCTGAGCACCTTTGAATGTTCTACTCCTGGGCAGTGGTACAGGAGAGTCAAAGTCAATTTTGTGTTATGTTTTTACTTGGTTTTCATTTGTTTTCTGACAACTCCAGCAAGTGGATGAGTTTGTGATCCTGGGCTTAAAGTCAATGTTGTGTTATGTAATTAATAACATTGTGTTTCAGTGAGTGGTACACTGTGATACATTTTTGATTAGGTCTTTAGGAGAGGAAATGAATTACCAAATAAAAAATACAGGGTGCCATTTAAAAAAGTCATACCACTGTTCATATCTTTGTAAAAAAACAAATCTACAATGAAGGAAATCATGCTGATTGATGTCCCCCCTTATGGCTAAAGAACATTTCCTTGAAACATTTTGTAATTTGCGTCTGGACAAACAGTTATTTAGGGTGGTCAAGATAAATGGGAGACCCTGTATATACCATATTTGTTCTGGCTGGAGGCAGTTCACTCCATGCTCCTGTATGTGCAAATGCTGAATAAACCTTTGTTAAGTGAAGTTATTGTTCATCATTCATCTAATTACTCCTTCTTCTGAGTGAAAATATTGCTTTCAAAAAGTTGAAGAATGTGGGCAGACCAATTAAAGTTGCAGTCTATATATGCACACAGCAATTTTGTATCCTCAACTTTTTGTATTGGATGGGGACACTCTGTATTAATTTGTTCAAAATTTATTTGTGGTGTATAGTGTCTCATATAATGGATTTTATATGCATTGACTGAGAGACCATTTGAAGAAAACCAGTGTAAAATTTCAGTGAAAACTTTGTTCAAAGTTTGTTCAAGATTGTTGCATGACAATTCATCAGTGAAAATTGCAGTATCATGTGACTTGTTAAGGTAAATAACTCTCTACAAAAATTACTTATATCTGCAACACAAGTATTGATCAGGAAATTTATTTCAGTATGTTTTATACTTAGAAATAGCTCTCTGTTATTGAGATGCAGAGAAAAATATTATCACATTTTACATATTATCACTTCCTGTTGTTTTATGGAATTGTCTTCCAGTGAAATACAGCTAAAGCAAATAGCATACAGTTCAAGCAGTAACTATAAAGCATAAAGTAGGTTATAGTACAGACCTCACATAAGCCTATTTAAAAACAGCTGGAAATTCCTTCACCCAGCTTCCCAGCAAATTTACCTTTTAGTGGCATTAATATTTAATAATAAAAAATCAATTTTAAATCAACTGGTGAACACAACCATAACAGAAGATACAAAAATTATTTCCATTCCCTTCAAATTTTTAATCTACTCACTGTAGAAATATGACAGTGAAGTCAGAAATAGCAAAGTCAAAAGTAAAACATCTTCCACTATTTCTATAAATTTGTAGATTTGGAGATCTGAAATACCTTATGCTAGGCTAGCATAATAATCAACTGTATCAATTAGAAACAGACCTTTTTCTAGGCACATAGCTGTTTATGATTCTTTGATGTTTATCAGTGTACCCAATACTCTGCCAAGGAAACAGTAGCAGATTTACAGTGAGCTGAACTGATAAACTGAAAAGAAGACAGTTTTTCCCTAGAATAATGGGTTTCTTGCTAACTGTATAAGATCTTCATTTGTCACCTTTGTAAGCACATAGTGTTAACAGATATGTTTAATTATAGTGGTCTACAATATATACTTCCCTATTGATGCACACTTCAATCAGTCTATACCTCCGAAGGTGACAGAAAATTAATTGTGTTAGTAGTGGAGTAACAAGTAGTCCATTTATATTTAAAAAATATGCTCACTCTATTAATATTAAATCACTATGGATTGGGTGGTTTGGCTTGGTGTAACCTGTTATGTTATAGAGGGCTTTTTTAAAAAAAAAAAAAAAAAGTGCCACATATTCATATAGGTGGTAGTAGTAGTCAAAATAAGAAGAAAAGTTCCTACAATGATATGTCTGGAAACCAATACCTGTTGAGGTATGGGCCACTGAATGCCTGCAATTCATATCCAGTATATTATCTACAGATGAGGTAGGATTCACAAGAAATGGCATACCACAATACACACAAGTGGGCAGAGGCAAATCCCCAAGCAATCATAAAGGTGAGGCACCAGGATCACTTTGGGATGAATGTATGGGCAGGAATTTGTGGCAGAGTCATAGGCTCATACACTTTACCAAACACATTAACAGATGCTGTGTATCTCCATTTTCTGCATCCTACTGGAGAACATTACCTGTCCAGGCAATAACTGTGGTTTCTGCGCCATATGATAGCACCTTACCACAACATTTCATTCTCTATGTATCAATCAGAAACAAAACTGGCACTCAATGAATCGGAGCATGAAATGACAGATCCCTTAATTGAGCATGTAGGTCAAAAAATATAAAAAGGGAAATGGGCAGGTTAAAGTTAAATACAGTGGGAATTAGTGAAGTTCAGTGGCAGGAAGAACAAGTCTTTTGGTCAGCTGAATACAGGGTTGTAAATACAAAGTCAAATAACAGTAATGCAGGAGTAGGTTTAATAATGAATAAAAAATAGGAACATGCATAAGCTACTATGAACAGCACAGTGAACGCATTATTGTAACCAAGATAGACACAAAGTCCACACCTACCACAGTAGTACAAGTTTATATGACAACTAGCTCTGCAGACGATGAAGAGATTGAAGAAAAAGATAAAAGAAATTATTCAAATAGTGAAGAAAGACAAAAATTTAATAGTCATGGGGGACTGGAATGCAATAGTAGAAAAACTAAGAGAAAGAAAAATAATGTAGGAACCAGGTTTTAAACTGTAAAACATTTCCAGCCGCAGATGTGAACTTGGACCACAATTTTGTTGGTTATAAAGTGTAGATTAAAACTGAAGAAACTGCAAAAAGGTGGGAATTTAAGGAGACGGGACCAGGATAAACTGAAAGAACAAGAGGTTGTAGAGAGTTTCGGAGTGTGCATGAGGGAACAGTTGACAAGAACAGGGGAAAGAAATACCATAGAAGAAGAATGAATAGCTTTGAGAGATGAAATAGTGAGGGCAGCAGAGGATCAAGTAGGTAAAAAGATGAGGGCTAGTAGAAATCCTTGGGTAACAGAAGAGATATTGAATTTAATTGATGAAAGGAGAAAATATAAAAATGCAGTAAATGAAACAGGCAAAAAGGAAAACAAATGTCTCAAAAATGAGATCGAGAGGAAGTGCAAAATGGCTAAGCAGGGATGGCTAGACGTAAGGATGTAGAAGCACATATCACTAGTGGTAAGATAGATACTGCCTACAGGAAAATTAAAGAGACCTTTGGAGAATAGAGAACCACGTGTATGAATAACAAGAGCTCAGGTGGAAAACCAGTTCTATGCAAAGAAGGGAAAGCAAAAAGGTGGAAGGAGTATATATAAGGTCTGTACTTGGGTGATGTACTTGAGGGCAATACTATGGAAATGGAAGAGGACATAGATGAAGATTAAATGAGAGATATGGTACTGCGTGAAGAATTTGACAGAGCACTGAAAGAGCTGTGTCAAAACCTGGCTCTGGGAGTAGACAACATTCCATTAGAACTACTGATAGCCTTGGGAGAGCCAACCATGACAAAACTCTTCCAACTGGTGTGCAAGATGTATGAGACAGGCAAAATACCCTCAGACTTCAAGAAGAATATAATAATTCCAATCCCAAATAAAGCAGGTGTTGACAGGTGGGAAAATTACTGAACTGTCAGTTTAATAAGTCGTGGTTGCAAAATACTAACATGAATTCTTTACAAGCAAATGGAAAAACTGGTAGAAGCTGACCTTGGGCAAGATCAGTTTGGATTCCGTAGAAATGTTGGAACACACAAGGCAATACTGACCCTATGATTTATCTTAGAAGATAGGTTAAGGAAAGGCTAAACTATGTTTCTAGAATTTGTAGACTTGGAGAAAGCTTTTGACTATGTTAACTAGAATACTCTCTTTCAAATTCTGAAGGTGGGAGGGAATACAGGGAGTGAAAGGCTATTTACAATTTGTACAGAAACCAGATGGCAGTTATAAGAGTCAAGGGGCATGAAAGGAAAGCAGTGGTTGAGAAGGGAGTGAGACAGCACTGAAGCCTATCCCTGATGTTATTCAATCTATATATTGAGCAAGCAGTAAAGGAAGCAAAAGAAAACTTTGGAGTAGGAATTAAAATCTATGAAGAAGAAATAAAAACTTTAATGTTTGCCAACAACATTATAATTATGTCAGCAAAGGACCTGGAATGGTGGAATGAATGGAATGGAGAGTGCCTTGAAAGGAGGATATAAGATGAACATCAAAAAAAGCAAAACGAAGATAATGGAATGAAGTTGAATTAATTCAGGTGATTCTGAGGGAATTGTACTTGGAAATGAGACACTTAAAGTAATAAATGAGTTTTGCTATTTGGGGAGCAAAATAACTGATGACAGTTGAAGTAGAGAGGATATAAAATGTAGACTGGCTATGCAAGAAAAGTGTTTCCAAAGAAGAGAAATTTGTTAACATCGAGTATAGATTTAAGTGTTAGGAAGTCTTTTCTGAAAGTATTTGTATGGAGTGTAGCCGTGTATGGAAGTGAAACATGGACAATAAACAGTGTAGACAAGAAGAGAATAGAAGCTTTCAAAATATGGTCCTACATAAGAATGCTGAATATTAGATGAGTAGATCACGTAACCAATGAGGAGGTACTGAACAGAATTAGGGAGAAGAGGAATTTGTAGCACAACTTGACTAGAAGAAGGGATCAGTTGGTAGGACACATTCTGAGACATCAAGGGATCACCAATTTAGTATTGGAGGGAAAAGTGGAGGGTAAAAATCGTAGAGGGAGACCAAGAGGCGAATACTTTAAGCAGATTCAGAAGGATGTAGATTGCAGTAGTTACTCAGAGATGAAGAGGCTTGCACAGGATAGAGTAGCATTGAGAACTGCATCAGACCAGTCTCTGGACTGAAGAGAACAACAACATGTATCAATTGAGGTGGTCTGGTGGTTTGGCCCCTCTGCTCACCAGACCTTCTCAATTGGATTCCAAAACATTTTGTCTCTGCCACTACTAGTGCCACTGTGGCCATAGTTTTTTTATTGACACCATTCTTGACTTTATATTAGCATGAGCATCCTATTCATAACCTTATTACCAAGAACAGAAAACATTTTCACATGGTTAGCAGAAGACTGACATGGCAGTAATATCATTATGCCATAGGAAAAATGTCTCAGAATTCTGAGGCGAGTTGTCATGTCTCTAGTCTCCTACCCTGGGATAGGATCATGGTGACTGATAACACATCCGAATATGAGATAGCAACTCTCTTTATTACACAAATAACCATAATACAAGACATTGACATCACTTAGTTACATTAAGATGGATGTAAAGGAATTATGGGCAAAATTTAAGCAGATTGTAAACTGTGAAAGTTATGTGCCTAGTAAGGGATAAAGGATGGAAAAGACCACCATGGTTTAATAATGAAATTTGGTGAATGCCAAAGAAGCAGAGACTGTTGCACTCTCAATTCAAAAGGGAACACATAAATGAGAACAAGATAAGTAGAGATTTGTGAAAAGATTTATGCATGAAGTATACAACAGTTACCACTGTCACACCTCAGCAAAAGATCTAGCAGAGGACCCGAGAAAATTCAGGTCATATGTAAAATCACTAAGTGGGTCTTAGGCTTCCATTCAATCTCTTGTTGACCAGTATGGTGTAGCAGCTGAAGACAGCAAAACAAAAGCTGAAGTTTTAAATTTCACATTTGAAAAATTGTCCACACAGGTGAATTGTACAAATATATCATCACTTGATCATTGGACAGACTGCCTTATGGATGACATAGTAATAAGCATACCTGGCATAGAGAAACAACTGAAAAATTTGAAAGCAAATAAATCACCAGGTCCAGATGGGATCCCAGTTCAGTTTCTCAAAGAGTACTCTATGTTATTGGCTCCTTAAATGGTTTGCATTTATTGTGAATTCTCATCCAGCACAAAATCCCAAGTGACTGGAAAATAGGGCAGGTGATTCCAGTATATAATAAAGGTAAAAGAAGAGGCCCGCAAAATTACAGACCAATATCCATAACTTCTGTTTGCTGCAGAATCCTTGAACATATTCTCAGTTTGAATATAATAAACTTTCTTGAGACTGAGACACTTATGTGCATAGATCAGCATGGTTTTAAAAAGCATCACTCATGGAAAACTCAGATAACTCTTTTCTCTCATGATATACTGAGAGGTATGGATGAAGGACAATAGGCAGATTCCATGTTTCTAAATTTCCGGAAAGCATTTGACATGGTACCCATTTCAGGCTGTTAACATAGGTATGAGCATATGGAATCAGTTCGCTGTTATGCAAGTGGCTTGAAGACTTCTTAAATATGTTGCTCTCGATGGCGAGTGTTCATCAGAGACAAGGGTATCATCAGGAGTGCCCCAGGGAAGTGTGACAGGACCACTGTTGTTCTCTATATACATAAATGATTTGGCTGACAGGGTGGGCAGCAATCTGCAGTTGTTTGCTGATGATGCTGTGGTGTACAGTAAGGTTTCAAAGTTGAGTGACTAGGAAGATGTAAGATGACTTAGACAAAATTTCCAGTTGGTGTGATGAATGGCAAATGCCTTAAATGTGGAAAAATGTAATGTGGATGAGAAGAAAGATCAAACCTGTAATGTTCAGATACAGTATTAGTAGTGCCCTGCTTGACACAGTCAAGTTGTTTAAATATCTGGGCATAACATTTGCAAAGTAAAATGAGGTGGAACGAACATGTGAAAACTGTGGCAGGGAAGATGAATGGTCAACTCTGATTTATTGGGAGAACTTTGGGAATAGTGGTTCACCTGCAAAGAAGACTGGATATATGACACTGGTGCAACCTATTCTTGATTACTGCTTGAGAGTTTGAAATCCACACAAGGTTGAGTTGAAGGAAGACATAGAAGCAATTTAGTGGTGGACTGCTAGATTTGTTACCAGTAGGTTCGAACAACACATAGGTATTATGGAGATACTCCGGGGACTCAACTGGGATTCTCCGGGGGGAAGACAATGTACTTTTCAAGAAGCACTGCTGAGAAAATTTAGGGAACTGGCATTTGAAGATGACTGCCAAACAATTCTACTGCTGCCAACATACATTGTGCATAAGAACCATGAAGATAAGATTCAAAAAATTAGGCCTCTTATGGAGGCATACAGACTGTTGTTTTTCCCTCATTGTATTTGTTAGTGGGACAGGAAAGGAAATGACAAGTACTGGCATATGGCTCCGTCTGACAAGCAGCATACAGTGTCTTGTGGAGTATCTATGTAGATGCAGAAGGGAGAGAACCAATTAAAGTGCACTCACAGTTTCAGAGATCACCTGCATGAGAGAATAGTTGATAGTCAGAGAGATTAATATTCTGTGGTGCCCCATAGAGGTCCCTCCCTCTCCACGCTCCCCTCCTCCTCCTACTCCCCCCCCCCCCCCCTCCCCCAATGCCCACTGCCCGAGAAATGTGGAGCACTGGAAGAGATGACTGCTGTACCGATGTTATCCAACGATGCTGAAATAGCATGACACCTGTGTGACAGGAGAGACTTTGTGAGGTCAGAGACATTGCAGATATCATTCAAGGTGGTTTTTAGGCCAGCATGAATGTCCATGCTTGGGAACAGTTTCCATGTCATCATGTAGAGGTGATAGTCCAGAAGATGTACTGAAGGTCATCAAGTCCAGCCTTAATGAAACTGATCATAGGCATCGGTTGTCAGAGTGGAGCCCATGGGTTCATCCAGCAGGGTCGAAGCGCTGTAATCCTCAGAAGAGATGTTGAGAGGATGTGGTATTCTGGTTGCAGTGGTAATGAGGTAGCTATCCGGTGATAGCCATGACATAACAGAGACTGACTCCACATCATATGGCAGATTACAGGTTTGTGTGAAGTGACAGGGATGAAGTCATCCTTGGAATGCCTTTCCAAGTGTTTCTTCTTGACTACCAGAAAATTGTCAACTAATTTGATGCTCAGGTCATCTGATAGGAAATTTTGGACACTAAGGCATACATCAAAATTGTTGGGAGCATCGGTGTGTGCTGTCAGGAGGTGGGACAGGCTGGCACAAGGGAAGTGATGCATTGTTGGTAGACAAGTCATTGTGCAGTTTCCACACAGGCTTAGCTGGTTTATCATTACTGTTCAGTAATATTTTGAAAGTATGTACCCCTCATTTAAGCACTTTTTGTGGGCCCATGTGCATTGGCTGCTAAGCCAACTGGATCATGTCATTGTAGAGCATAACAAAATCACCATCAGTCAGCACCTTGTGTATGAAGATTTTTGGCACACTGTTAGGCTGTGGAGGAAGGATGTGAAGGTGCACCATATGTAATTTGACACATGTTGATGGGAGGTAGATCTATGGCTATGACCAATACAAAACCAGCTGGTGATGGGTGTGTTTCGCAACACAGGATCTCTGCAGAGTAGCCCTAAGTCATGTTCATGTGTCGAGTGCATACCTAAGAGCACCCAAGGCAGGGCTTCAGTCCATTGGCCTCTGCGGCACTTGAGTCTACTTTCAAGGCGCAGTGCCACCATATGATGAGGCCATTTCTCAGTGGGTGGTAGGCAGATGTCCAATATTAATGAGTGCTGCAAAGATTGCATAGTTCACTGAAAAGGGCCAATTTGAATGGCCAGCCTTGATTGGCACTTATAGGCACCAGGCAGCCAAGCCAAGAAATCCACATATCAACAAAATCCCTGGCTGCTGAATCTTCCATGATGTTCTTGAGAGGTACAGCCTCTACTCACTGTGTTACGTGGCCGAAGACCAAAAGAATATATCAGTAGCCATTGGACTTGGGGAGTGGTCTTACCAAATTGAAATGAACAGTTGGAAACATCCTTTTTGAGTCTCAAACAAGCCAAGAGACAGTTGCAGGTGGTGCCCCAATTTACTCCATTGACTTGGCATGCGTGCACATGTCCACTCTTTACAATCTTTTGTAATGTTCGGCCATGCAAAGCAATCTGTGATGAGGCATGTTGTTGGGTGGAAACCAGGATGTTATGCAACTGGTTGAATGTAATTCTCTGAAGCAGCTGAGGGACAAGGGTGCTAGTTTAGCTTTGTGACACATCATACAAGATCTGTCTAGTTGCGCCCAAAATCAAATGATGTTGAAGTTCTAGGTTATTAGCGAGATGGATGTGTTATAGGTACTGGCCCTGCAGCTGTGCCTTCACAAACTTTATTATTCGATTTGTGTGGAGATGGCATTGATCCATGACAGACAATTTACAACAATGTTGTCCATTCTTTTCAGTTGGTGAACGTTGGTGGTAAACTGTGCAATAGAGTCCAGGTGATGGAATCACCGGCGGCACATGTCTTCTGACAGATTTTTGTTTCAGTAGCAATTGGTGGCCCATTTAAATAATAGTGGCCTGCCTTCCTCATCATCTCTGAACAGGCAAACTGCTTCATAAACCACTAGCAGTTTACAGTCACAGGTGGATCACTTATGTTGCGAAGCTGTCAGTTTATGCAAGAAACATTGAAATTAATAATCCCTTGGAACCGATATAACTCTTGAAAATCCTGTGGCAGTGGCAGCTGATGGATGCATTCTGTGCTCTGTGGCCTAGGAAAATGCTAGCAGTATAAACAACATTTTCAAAAAAATGAACTCAGTTTGTCAAAGTTGGCATTTTTCTTAGTTAATCATGACACAGTTATCAGCAATTAGGTCAAAAACTTGTTTAAGATGCTATTCATACATGCCTTTGTCTGGGAAAAAGATGAAGATGTTGTGAAGGTTGGCGTAGCAGAAAGAGGACTTAAAACAAAATACTATCAGTACATCACTGACAGATCTGATCTGGACTTTTAAGGCCATATGGCATAAAACAGCAACTCAAATAAGCTGAAGTGCATGATAATCACTGTCTTTTAAACATCTTCCACGCTCATTGGTATCTGCAGATAGATATACTTGCTTACAGTTAAGGACACTGGAAACAGAAACACCCATGAGATAATAAGTGAAATCCTGAATGTATGTTGTTGGGTAACTGTCAATTATCATGTGAGGATTAATAATGTATAGTCTCTCATCTTTCGTGGGTGAAGCCCATGAGCCACCTGAAGATCTCAAAACTCAGCTTTTACAAGATTATCAGCTGCTGCCTTAGAGGTGTGGAGCTTGTCCATTGATAATCTGCATGGCCTGTGGTGGACTGGAGAGCCTGACATGAGGGTAATCTTATGCACCATTCTGTTTCTGATAGCACAATGTGCAAACAACATCTGGGGACAGACTGGAAGAGCAGGAACACAGGAAGTTTCAGCAGGAGGCATGTTATTGGCCTTGTTGATGAGTGAAGGTTGTGTTGAGAGAGGCACTTGCTCAGACACTGCCATTACAGTGTCAAGACCAGGTTGAGATGGTATGATGAAGTGATCGCGATTGAGTGGAGGTGAGTGTTGTGTCTAATAAATGTGTAGATGATGCCATGCTGTGGTGAGTTCCCCCAAATTCTTGTGAATTGCTTGTTGCATCATTTTCCAGCTGTAGGTATAGGGAATCCAGTCATATCTCAAAATGTAGTAACTGAACATGTTGGGATTTTGTCTAGTGATGTAATGCAGTCTTTTAGATACTGACAATGATCATCCAATGAAATGTGGCACAGTGTGTAGTCCAAATGAAACATGGCAAGGGTATGGTTTGCTGCCAGAAGGGCATGGATATTGATGCAGGCAATGGACCAGGTGCTGTCTCGGTGAATCAATGTACTGCTAACCAAATCTGGTAGTAGTCAGAAATATCAAAGGATATCAGCACCAAGTACAGGTTCACAGACATCTGCAATGAGGAAGTTCCATGTGAACAGATCTTTGAGAGCTAGATCCAGAGTAAAAAAACTCAGAGATATGATCAAAGAGTCATTTACCAAATGGAGCTGTATAGCAGAACTACCGTGTGATGAAAGAGGAATGGTCAGACTGCAGTACTCATGTCAGGGCCGAAATCGATGGGATAATATTGTTGGCATGAGTGGTAAAGATTGTTAAGTCTGCTGCCATTCTGCAGCAGCGGCATGGGAGACAATTCATTGTCATGGTGTGAGATGAGGCAACTTGAATATCCTCCATGCTTCAGTGCACCTATTGTGGACCATGTGCAAGGTGCAAGGCAGGCAACACCTATGTGCAGTGTCACCAAACTGTCTATGAAACCAGCTAAGTTGTCCCCATACAGGTATGGCGTTGTAGGGGGTGTGGTTGCCACGTGCAGGAAGGTTGTCACGTTTGTGTGATAGTCATTGTCCTATGTGGGGGCCATGACATCACAATTGGTAGAGATAAGTCAGGGTCAGCCTGGCTTGGCTGCAGCAAGCGCTGAGGCTGATGCTGTGATCCATGTGTGGTGGTATTATTGTCAACAATATTGATGTATTGTTAGTTTTGGAGTATGGCACAATGTCATTAGAAACAATTAATGAGAACAGACAGAGTGAGATTGGAGATGGTATGTGGGCATATCATATTTATTCGTGCATTTAGAGAAACAATAAAAAACCTAGACGTGGATGGCTCGACAAAGATTTGACCTACTGTGTAAGGGTACAGAATTCAGGTGAATTAAATTCTGAAACAGTATCGTAAAGAATGGAGCTGCAAAACTCTCTGAGTCATCTGTAAATGAGCAAGCGTTTGTACAAGTAGTTTCATTATAGTTCTAATAATATTGAAACGGTACCAAAGAAGACCCAAAATATGTTATTTCTATGTTAATGAGATTCTGAAAGAACTCCAGCTGCCATACATGACCCAAGGAGTACCTCAGACAAATAATAAAATAAAAAAATAGTATCTGAACTCATTCTTGAGCAGCGTATGGCAGATGGAGTTCTTTAGCAGGCATCCCTGTGCCACAACAGGTACTACATGGAGCTACCAAGACAGTACAGAGCACCGAGGAGGATCTAAGAATACTTTATTCTATGAAAAATCATGGAGAAACCAGATAATAATGAAAGCAAGTATATAAAATGGGAATTTATGAAAAACTTCTATTTTCAGGGTAACATTAGTTACTGCTAAAGTCATATGTTTGTATATAATAAAAACGTATCATTTTTTGAAAAGATGGAAATCATTCAATTCAACTCAAATAATACACTGCCTGACAAAGCAAGCGAAGCAGAATGTGAATAGTAAAGGAAATGAAAATTCACAAGTCGAGAGGATGTGAGGTGTTATTTCATTGATTACAAAATCAAGTCAAATTTACGAGAGGTGTTCAATCAGTAATGCAACACATTTATCTCCAAAAGTAGGGTATTTTTATTTATGATTCCAATACACACTATTATTCTCCAGCCTTTTGGCTACAAAATCCTATTTCTCAACATAATCTCTGTTCAATAGCACTGCTTTACACCACCTTACCAGAGCACCTATATGCCAGCACAATATCCTGCTCTACTAGT
The DNA here is from genome assembly GCF_023864275.1 of Schistocerca cancellata. Taxonomy (NCBI): domain Eukaryota; kingdom Metazoa; phylum Arthropoda; class Insecta; order Orthoptera; family Acrididae; genus Schistocerca; species Schistocerca cancellata. The sequence continues at coordinate 683,853,302 of NC_064631.1, forward strand.
CAACGTCAGAACAGCACCTTGCCACATCAATAACCTCCCAACATTCATGTACTGCTCCCCACAGAATGCATCCTTCTTTGAGCCAAACGTATGGATATTGGAAGGTGCAAGATCCAGGCTGTAGGGTCAATGAGGAAAAACAGTCCAATGAAGTTTTGTGAGCTCACCTTGGGTGTGCAGACTTGTGTGGGACCTTGCATTTTCATGGAGAAGGAGAATTTTGTTTGCATGATGAACACTCTGAAGTCATTCCCTCAATTTCACAGCTGTGTGTAGCCAGCAGGCACTCGGTTTGTGTGACCTTGTTATGATGACAGACATCTCGCCCAATGAAGCACAGTGCTTTTCTCCACTGACAGGTCTCCATAGACATTCTGAAAGCACCTGTGAATATCTGCAATGCTCTGGTTTTCCACCAAAAGAAACTCAATGAGAACTCTGCTTGGAATGCCTCTCTAATGCAGACGCCATTATGAAGGCTTCTCCTAGTGTTTCCCATGATTTGTGTACCTTTATGTGGATGGTTTTATTTTCACCATGGGTTGTGATTTGATCACATGTGTATGTTTTATTTTCACACTTCAGGGTGACTGTCATTTGTCTTGTTCACAGGCTTCATGTTTGTTATGGAGGTGAGTATGTCTCTCCTGACTGCAGAAGTGACCCCTAAAAGTAATGTGTTTTTCAGTATTCATTTGCCTGTTTTAGTTTTGAGAAGTCTGTTATTCCCAAAAACCATTGTATTTTCCTCGGTCAGTCTCATTTCTTGAAGTGCCAGTATTTGTACTTTTTATTTGTTTGGGATTTACTCTAGTTCATACAACTTTCCTGCTCATAAGAGAGTATTTATATTGTAGTGTGCCAAAAAAGATTTTGGTGTGTGGACAAAGCTGGCCAAAGGATTTTGACTCCGGTTTGCTTTTCAGTCCAGATGCCCCAGAATCAGATAATCTGGTTGTACAGTTCATGACAGCATTGGATTGGTACCATCTGGAGTAAAAGTTTGTTTCCTGACATGTCTCATGGTACTTATTATCTCAAGTTCTGAACCCAAGTCAAGTCTTTTATCACTGGAATGTTAGTTCCACAAAAGAATTACAATCACACCACTGGCGATCAGACATTGACCACTTTATTATTTGCTATAAGTCAGAAGTGAAGTGGATGTTACAAGGTGTCTCTTCTGCCAACTCTGACATGTTGATGGTCTTCATCATTGCCTTCATTGGCATTGAACATCCCATGTTGTAATGTAGTTCACTTACAAAGTAGTAAGGTAAGCCTATGTCTTGTCATCCAGTTCACTGGGCACTGATCCATCCCTTCATGGCAAAGCCTAGTTCTTGGAGAAGCTTGAATGTACTTTATGTAGCAATACATCAGTTCTATTTGCTGCTTTAAAATCCACTGAGTGAATGCAAGAACGTTTAAATTAAAAGATATTGATTTGAACAGTCTATGATTACTAGTTTTCAGGGACTCTGGCAACTTAGTATACCAAGTCACCCATTAATGTATGGGCTGTCGTCCCTTATTTTTAATTTTTTTCTTTGTCTGAAGCAGTTACATTTGAACCTGGTGTTGTGGCCATGTATATCACTAAATTAACACACTTGTTTGCTGGTGGACAAAAAAGTAATTAACTTATAGAGGTACAACGGATAGATTGTATAGTATCTGTGATGTATCAAAGCTTCATGACAAGACTCTTGATCCTAATCCTGTTAAGGTGTATGTCTGCAGCAAGATCCCTATTTCTGTGCAGTAGCTAAGATGGTGATAGATTGTTCCATAATGTAAAGTTTTCATTGTGTGGATGGCTGCAACTTTTGACATCTGGTTAAGAAGATACATGCTGATATATACCTTATATTACTTTTTCTTTAATACTACAATTAATAAGATGTATGTATGTATTTATTAAACTAGGGACCTAGAAATGGTGGAGAGGCTTTGTCTTGGCTTAGCCCTCAGTGGTTCACAACCCCACAACAGGACACAGCAGTCCACCAACCCTCCCACTGCCCCACATGGAACCCACAGTTATTGTGCGGTTCAGCCCCCAGTGGACCCCCTGGGAATGTCTCATACCAGACGAGTGGAGCTCCAAATGTTTTCATGGTAGAATAATTACAGTGTACGCATTCGTGGAAAGGGCGTTTGTGCAGAAATTGCCAACACAGCATAATAAGGGGAACCAGCCTGCATTCGCTGACGTAGATGGAAAACTGCCTTAAAAATGTCCACAGGATGGCTGGCACACTGAACCTTGACATTAATCCGCCTGGTGGATTCACGCCAGGGACCGGCACACCTTCCTGCTCGGGAAGCAGCACGTGAGACCGTGCAGCTAGCCAGGTGGGCTTAAGATAGATAAGTTAAGTGATTTTATTCAAACATTTCTCTACCACCATGCAAGATACTATCCCAGTCACATGAATGTTTGTTCTTTAACTTTTCTATTACATTAAATGTTTCTTGTCAATTCATCTTCAAAAATGTGAGCCCTGTCCAATGTGTGTTATTATTTCATGTCGCAGACTGTAAATCTGTAATGGTACTGGTTCATCAGTTGCAGGGATAAAGTGCTTGTTGAACAAATTACATATTACATTTGGACCTTTTAATAGGTGGCCTTCATGCATGATATTGACTGCTTCATTGTCCATCTTGGGCATTTTATGATGTTTACTGATCAGTAAGCAATGTATTAGTACTCTGCCTATTTCCTTCTTAGACAGCAGTAGTAGTACTGCCTCAGCATGGTTGTATAAAATTCATCCAATTTGATTTCAAATCCTTTAGCCTGATAAATGGTGTAACCCCTCCCCTCTGCTAGCTTACTTTTGAAGGTGCTGACTGAGCTGGCCATGAATCAATAGGCCATCTCACACTGTTAACAGTATTCATCTTTGGCCAGAGGGTGACTGGCAGCCTGAGGGCTGCAGTGGCAGTAGCCGCAGTCTCTCGAAGTTCGGCCATCAGACAGTGAGGTTCACTGAGGAGCAGAGTTGGGAGGGGGTCACAATTTTACTCTCGTGTTGACTGAAGTGGCCTCATATTCTAGATCTGTGATTCGTCGCCGAAGTCCTTCCTTGTGGACACGGGGCATCCTGGCCATGGCAACTTGGATGGAAAAGAGTGGAGCCAGTTGCACAGAGTAGTCTGCGTGATGTTTGTCATCATAACAACATCCTTGTGGGCAGCAGTTAGCTGTGAAGAAGTTCAACCACTGGGAGAAAGTGGCTCTTATACTGATATCAGCCTGTGTCCTCTGTCAGCCTGTTGGACACCCATTATGGGTGAGCATTATTTGGAACTTCCCTCACAGTTACGTTTATTATGTCACATGTTGTAGCCTTGGGGCAAGACAGTTTGCTGTGCAATGAGTTCTTTCAATTTTTTCTGTGGTTTTTAACCAATGATGTTATTTACTGTGCTCCTAATTTACTGACTGACATAAATTTGGTTCTCTGGGGCTGGACAAGCATGTTTAAGATTGTTAAATTTGCATGCAGTGCAACTCAGCCTCCTTTAAAGTGTATTTCTGGTTACTGTAATTATTATGTTTTTTAAAAAGCATTCCCTTTTAAATTGTGTGGTTTATAAAAGAATTCTGTAATTGACTCACTGCCTGTGCTTCATGTATATGGACTATATTATCTGGATAACTTGTGAAATAGGGTAAATAAATTTCGCTTCCTTTCTGTGCATGTTGACAGGAGCTGTCATTCTTTCTAGGTCGTGAAACTGTACCATAGGCTCCATTAATACAATGAAGTGGATGGCCACATCTGGTTTCTTGTTTACTGTCTTGCCACTCAAGTTGTTTGGGGTTTAGCACATCCTGTTAAAGAACTTGATCTTTATTTAATTCAAAGCATTTGTTCTAATTGTTATTTGAGCATATGTGCATTCCCCAAATTCTGATGTATTTACTAATTTTTGTGCACATTTAAGTTGCCTTTGGAACTGATTGAAAATTAGTTACGGTGTGTAGCTTGCTCCCATTTGAATGCTTGTGCACTGTAAGAAAAATTCATAGCATTGACTGCCATTAAGCATATTTAATTTGTTTGTGAAAGAAAGCTTGTTGTGATCAATTATGATGTGTAAAGTGTTAGTGTGCTCCATTGTTACTATATGCATTTTACGGGTTTTACATCAGTCTTTTAGAGTGAGATGATGTCTTACTTCCTTGACCAGTCTAGCATGTGAAGTGTCCAATGGCATCAGATTTGAAAATTATTCTTTGAACTTCAGCTGACATTTTTTGATTGCAATGTTAATTTTTCCTGTCAAGGAAATTGATGAATTTAATAAAGTGTATTTAAAATTTATTGGTGTGACCACTGGTGTTCAGCCCTGTTTGCCCAATCCTGAAGGCAGCCAAGTGGTACACCATGTTCCAATGATGCTGGCACTATCAAGAGTCTGATTCTGTTCATACCTTTTAGTTATTATTGCAACAGCAAAGCTTGTGTATTCTAACAACTGAAAATAGTAATCCAACTAATGAAAATCAACATTCCTGTAGTTAACTCTGTCTTTTACATTTCTGTTGATTATAGCATTATTTATTCTATTAGAGCTTGACTTTGTTACCTCCATGTCAGAGATTACTATATTTGTAAGATTACATGAATGTAATGTATCTGACAACCTCATGTACATTATACTACAGAAGTTTGCTTCAGTATTTAAGGCTCCAACAATACTAAGGTCAGTACCTAGGAAGATTTGCATACAGTATGAATTGTTATCTGCACCTTTTCTACATCATCTATGTCAATACTCAGAAAATCACCTGATGGTGTGTGGCAAGGGGTACTTCTGGTACCACTATTTGATTTCCCCCCTTCCCAATTTCACACGCAAATGCCATGTGAGAACATGAGTGTCAGTAAACCTCTATATTAACTCTTAATTTCTCGAATTTTCTCGTTGTGGTCATTTCTTGAGATGTGTGGGAGAAAGTAACATGTTGTTCCACTCTTCTTGGAATTAGCTCTCTCAAAATTTCAGTAGTAAACCCCTCCATGCTCCACAATGCCTCTCTTGTAGCATTTGCCAGTGGAGTTTACTAGGCATCTCTGTAACTCTCTCATGCCAACTGAACCACCCTGTGATGAAATTTGTTATACCTTGGCAAGTGATAATCACAGCATCCACTAGTGTTATAGCTGAATAAATACGCCTTTCTTTACATTATTGCACTGCTTGATTTTAAATTTTATTGTACAGTTTAGAAAAGTATGAATAAACCTTCACCTTCTCCTCCCAGTTATCTAAAGATCTTATTCCTTGCAAATGAGTCAATGTGTTAAATATATGATGTGACGCACAAAGAAAGAAAAAGTTAGAAAATGTTTGAAATTTTGTTTAAAATTTGTTGGAAGTCACTAAGGTCTCTCATTGTTAAACGTTAGCTGAGTATAGTCTGGGTAACTTGCACTCCATTTTAAGCTAGTTTTTCATGCTTCTTAACGTTTATGGTGACATACCTCCTGAATTGTGTGTCATACAAGGATATAATTTTGCTGGCAGGTATATTCAATGGTAGTAAGGAAGTAATAAATTGAAATATCATGTTGTTGTTTTACTCCATGAACAGCAAAAATGTAGTAAGCACATTTTTAAAGATTTAAAATTATGAGTTGAGTTTGTTTGATGTTGCTAAGTGCTCTCATTCTCAAATACTGTATGAGAATAGCCTGGCTAAACTGCACACTGTGAGTCATGCTGCCTCAAGACATACACACACTTTGTAACTGTAATACTTGTCTGACTGTGTTCAACTTTCAATGTAAGATTATACCTCTTAATGAGAAGATCATGACACCATTTAAAAATTTTAAGAAATCATGAAATTTTTGTTGCCCCTGGAAGCTTTTATATAGGCAACCTGTAAGTTGGACCATGCAATATTAACATGAACTTTATAATTATTTTATTTATTTATTTACTTAGCATCCTTGTATCTCATCATTATAAAAATGATATAGGATTTGTCACACATTGCCTTACATAGAAAATAGGACATGACAAGATTTACAATTATATGTCCATAAATGAAATATTATTACATATAACATTGTTGCGTAAGTAGGTGTGTACCCACGCAAACACAGTTAGAAATCGGAAACTAACAGAGTGTGAACACAGTTTCTTTTTAATTATTTCACATATAACAGGTTGTCAAGTAAGAGAATACATAAAAGAGAATCAACAACAAAGAGTAAAAAGGTAGGTATGAGAATCACAGTCGATGGCTCTCTTCTCTGTGACTCCCGTGTGAACTGTGGAGAATAATCTCTGTGGTTGGCACAAATTTTACACGTCGGCTGCGACCGACGTGTGCGGTAGTCGCCACATGAGCCCCCTTGGAGAGAGCGGAGCTCAGATGTTCCTCTCTGTAGCGGGAAGGACAGTGCACTTGTCTGCCATAACATGTTGTGCATTGAGGCGGCTGCTTTATTGACTGCAGAGGTAGCGGAGTGGAGTTCTGCATCGTTGTCTTGTGCTGATCGCTGCGCGACGCTGACATCGCCAGAGTGTCTTGAAGTATATAAGCAGGTTTCACTCTACTTAGCGATATGGTGGCTTGTTTCCCATTCAGTACTATATCTAGGGTGTGTGCATCTCTGGGTATCACGTGATGAGGTCCAGTGTATGGCGGTTGTAGTGGTGGTTTGACGCCATCTGTGCATAACAATACATGCGTGCAAGTTTTTAAATCGTTGTGCGTGAATGTTACCGGGGCTCCATGTCTGGACGCTTTCGCAGGTTTGATTTTCTTGATCGTTTCTCTCAATCCTTGTAAATATTCTGACTGGTCATCTGCATTCGGTACCCCTCAGTCTTCAGCAAACTCTCCGGGCAGACGTATTGTTTCTCTGTAGACCAGCTCTGCTGGGGAGGCATCCATATCAGGTTTAAAGATCGTCCTAAGACCTAACAGTACAGTGGGTAATGCTTCCATCCATTTAGTACTGTGGCACATGAGGGCTGCTTTTAAGGTACGCTGCCATCTTTCTACCATCCCGTTGCTTGCCGGATGGTAGGCGGTGATGGCAGTACCCGCAGAATCTTGCTAACTGAGTGAATAGTTCTGATTCGAACTGTCATCCTCTATCAGTCGTTATATGGAGTGGGCAGTCGAACCTCGATATCCAAATTGACATGAATGCCGTTGCCAGAGTTAGCGCCGAGATGTTATCGGTAGGTATTGCTTCCGGCCGGCGTGTATACCTGTCAATGATTGTTAGTAGGTAGCGATTACCATCTGATGGTGGAAGAGGTCCTACGACATCCAAATGAATGTGCAAGAAGTGTGCCTTGACATCCGGGAATTGTCTAATTGGAGGGCCCACGTGTCTGCTCACTTTGCATAGTTGACAGCGTGGGAAAGATCTAGTCCAGTTATGGCAATCGCTGTCTATTCCTGGCCATATAAATCTTTTGGAAACCAGTCGAACACCGGGGTGACGTAGGCCATGGAGACAATCAAACACTCTTCTGCGACGTGTGATTGGAACATAAGGGCATGATCGACCATGTTGTACATCACAATGTAGTCGTACGTCTTCCCCGGGCACGTCAACTAGCTGTAACTTCAATGACGTGTTGTTGTCACTCAACAGGGTATTTAGCTCATCATCTTCCTGCTGGGCTTGCACTAGTTCTGCCATAGTTACAGGCTGTGTTATACTGGATACTCGTGACAAACAATCAGCTACCACGTTAGTTAAACCTGAAATGTGGCATAAGTCTATGGTGAATTGGCTTATGAACTCCAATTGAGAATATTGCCTTGGAGAGCATTTGTCACTGTTCTTCTTGAATGGGTAAGTCAGGGGCTTATGATCGGTAAAAATTGCGAAATCACGAGCTTCGACTTGTGGTCTGAAGTGTTTGATCACTAAATATATAGCCAAAAGTTCTCTATCGTAAGCACTGTAGTGTTGTTGTGCTGGTGACAACTTGTGCGAATAGTATGCCAGAGGTTGCCATGCGCCATCCACCAATTGTTACAGGGCTGCACCAACACCAAACTGGCTAGCGCCCACCACCAGTGCCAAAGGTGCTTCTAGTTTAGGGTGTGCCAGCAGTGCGGCCTGAGCCAGGCCCTGACGTGTCACTTCGAATGCTGCATCACATTCCTCATTCGATTGTATGGTTGCATTGCTGTGAATCTTTGGGCCGGCTAATAACGCGTTTAACGGTGCCTACTGTTCAGCTGTCCGTGGTAGATGCCTTCTGTAAAAATTTAACATGCCTAGGTATCTTCTTAATTCTTTGACCGTAGTAGGTTTGGGCATGTGTAGAATAGCCTCAACTTTTTGGGTAAGGGTGCTGAACCTGTAGCGGATATGCAATGACCTAGAAATTCCACTTCAGGTTGACCAAATGGGCATTTCGCTGTATTTAACACTATTTAAAACTTCTCTAAGCATTGGAGTACTTCTTTTAAATGCTGCTTGTGCTGTTCATTGTTTGCGGAATATATGAGAATGTCATCCAGTTAGGCAAAACAGAAGGGCAATCCTCGTAATACAGAATCCAGAAAACGTTACCATGTCCGTGTGGCCTCACCAAAGTCATGAAATTACTTTCGAACAATCCAAAGGGTGTTATTATGGCGGTCTTTGGGTGTATAGGCCCTTGCGCATTCTAGCACACTAAAGACTGTGGCGCCGTGCAGCGCGTGATTGTAGTCCCTTAACAAAGGTACAGGATAATGATCCGGAATAATTCTGGCGTTCAGTGCTCTGTAGTCGCCACACGGACGCCAGCCTCCAGCCTTTTTTGGTACGAGGCATAAGGCTGACACCCATGGACTGGATGACGGGCGTATAATTCCTTCTCTAAGCATTAGCTCGAATTCAGCTTTAGCTATAGCGAGGCATTCCGGTGCTAGTCTCCTAGGTCGACATGACACAGGCAGACCGTCCATGGTTTTTATGTAGTGTAATGTATCATGCAACACTTTCTGCAGTGCTCCTGGTGGTTTCGTTAATTCAGGAAAATCCGCTAGGATCACGCGGTACTCTGCGTCTGCCATTTGAATTAACTTAATACTGGTACAATCTGTGTCACGATAATAACAAGCCGTTGATAGCTTGGTGAGACTATCAGGCGAGGATTGTCCAAGTCTGGCAAAAGTCTGAAGTGTGATAAGAAATCAGCTCCTAGTATTGCTTCTGTGACATCTGCTACCGTGAAATTCCATTTAAAATCTCCAAAATGTTGGCGGCGAATAAGTTAAATGCAGTGCGCGGTGGGCAACAATGCAAGGACTGTCCTGGTAGTATACCGAGGTCTGAACCGGTGTCAATTAAAAGTTTCCTGCCTGATGCACGATCTGTTATAAAAAGGCATCAAGATGCAGGAAGGTAGGAGGTAGTGTTTACTGCTGCTTTCCACTCTGATTTGTAGAAAGAGCATGGGCTAATGCCTTTAAATGCTTGCTCTCCATATAGATTGCGATGCAGAATGACTTCCATGTCCTCGTCTGCTACGGCTTCTCTGATTGTCAATGATGCCACTCAACATTATTTTCGAGAGCTGTGTGCATAGGAAATTGACCTTGGTGGTTAGTGCATCGTAATCCACCAGAGACACCGTAGTAATGCAGCTGCTACGCTGACAGGTATGTCTACAACCCTGACCTGTTCTGCTACCGCGTCCAGTGCCGTCTCGTTCTGTGTGGCAATGACTGCTTTTACCTGCGGTGGCAGGCGGGAACTCCACAGGGTACACAGAAGGCTGTCTGGAATCGTGCTGGGGTCCACCTTGCTGCGGAGATGGCTAAGGAACTGTGAAGGTTTCCGGTCACCGATTTCTTCTTGCGTCAATACTTACCAGATTCTATCTTCTCGAGAAACGGCTAAGCGTCGTATCAGTTCAGTCTTTAACAGTTCATTCGCATTCTCTGTCAGAGGATCTGTTATGATATCCTGAACTTCAGTTGCGTAATGAGGATCGAGTTGGCTTACAACTAGCGAAAACTTAGTTGTTTCTGCAGTTATTCCCGCGTACGTGAAACTTGCTTCCACCTGTGCGAACCACAGCGTTGGGTTGTGTGGCCAAAAGGGTGGTAAGCGAACCGCTAGTCTTGATACTGCTGGCGTGTCCATATCCGTATCTGCTGTTTGTTTTGCAGTCGGGGTCACCAATGTTGCGTAAGTAGTGTGTACCCATGCAAACACAGTTAGAAATCGGAAACTAACGGAGTCTGAACTCAAGTTTCTTTTTATTTATTTCACGTATAACAGGTTGTCAAATAAGAGAATACATAAAAGAGAATGAACAACAAAGAGTAAAAAGGTAGGTATGAGAATCACAGTCGACGGCTCTCTTCTCTGTGACTCCCGTGTGAACTGTGGAGAATAATCTCTGTGGTTGGTGCGAATTTTACGTGTCGGCTGCGATCGACGTGTGGTAGTTGCCACAACATGAAACCATATGCATAACAACATTCATAATATGCTAAATTAGAATAATAGATGAATACAATTTAGTTTTCAATGAGCATTTTGGGTCATTACGATGAAGGAAATAAGCTACTGTATATTGAATGCTGGTGATTTAAGTATTCCTTGACACTATAAAAACTCTATAAAAACTTAACATTTTTAAGTTCTTTTTTGAATGTGTGGAATTTTGGTATACTTTTAATTTCCTTTTGTAGTGCACTAAATAAGATTTTTGGCTGATAAAGAACACTTTTCTGATACACAGCTTTTGTGTGTCTTTCCCTATGAAAGTCATCTCTATTTCTCATTTTGTAGTTATGAACTTGACTGTTTAACAAAGAATGTTCCTGGTGTGCCTTCATAAAACATATACTTCCATAAGTATAGATACATGCTAGAGTCATGATTTTTAGTTCCTTGAAAACTGTTTTACATGATTCTCTGTGTGTCATACCTCTGATTATCCTTATTGCCCTCTTTTGAAGCACAAACAAGTGTTTGGCCAAACTGGTTAGCTGTTCAGTAATATAGATAATGATGATATGTAAAAAAAAGTGTTAATATTGTGCATCAGTTTACATTACCTCATTATAATGAAGACTGCACAGATTTCTCAGTGCCACCCTTTTTGTAATGGATGAATACTCTATTTATACGCTTGGCTGCATCCTATCGCCATGCTTCAGTTTCACTCATGAGATATGGATACACTAATGCACAATATACTATACCATCTGCTCATAATTCAGATGAGGAGAAATGACTGATAAATGTGATGATCTTATGGAACATAAAGAAAATAGCATTTAAAAGTAAATGCTACTTTAGTGTAGCAGATTTTTTGAATGGTAACTATGTAATACAGTATCTCTCTAAAAAGTAACAACATATATATTGTAACCCATAGATTTAAAAAAAAAATGATAACCATTTACAGTAATACATATGAATTGTCACCTTAGATTAGTTTATTACTAAGTATGTTAATCTTAAAATTGACAAGTCACAATCTTTGACGGTATGAGGCATGTTACATGATGATAAAAATTAGATTTGATTTGATCAGAATGGTAAGGAACTAACACTGTGGGTGTCAAGTCTGGTGTTTGGCAGACATTGTGGAATATATTATTATTAATTTAACAATATGGATAGAGTAGACTGTTACTCACCACACAGAAGTGGTGAGTTGCACATTGGCACTATGAAAAAGAATATTAGAGATATTTAAGCTTTTGGACAAAGTCCCTCCTCAGAAGTAGTATTCCACTCACTCATACAGTAGCAAATCACACACAAATAGTTACTGTATCCATAGCTCCATAGTGTCCAGATGAGACTTTAACAGGGTGTGTGTGTGTGTGTGTGTGTGTGTGTGTGTGTGTGTGTGTTTCTTCTATGTGACGAGTGACAATGTTATTAATTTGTGTGTGTGTGTGTGTGTGTGTTTCTTCTATGTGACGAGTGACAATGTTATTAATTTACTTCTTGCTCATCTTTACTATTTTTGACCAAGTTTTCTTGCAAGGTTCTCCTTGTACAAATGTTCCGACTGCAATTTCATTGGTGTTATGGAAAGTTATACTACATTTCCCCCCATGAACCATGGACCTTGCCGTTGGTGGGGAGGCTTGCGTGCTTCAACAATACAGATAACCATACCGTAGGTGCAACCACAATGGAGGCGTATCTGTTGAGAGGCCAGACAAACGTGTGGTTCCTGAAGAGGGGCAGCAGCCTTTTCAGTAGTTGCAGGAGCAACAGTCTGGATGATTGACTGATTTGGCCTTGTAACACTAACCAAAATGGCCTTGCTGTTCTGGTACTGTGAACAGCTGAAAGCAAGGGGAAACTACAGCCGTAATTTTTCCCGAGGGCATGCAGCTTTACTGTATGATTAAATGATGATGGCATCCTCTTGGGTAAAATATTCCGGAGGTAAAATAGTCCCCCATTCGGATCTCCGGGCAGGGACTACTCAAGAGGACGTTGCTATCAGGAGAAAGAAAACTGGCATTCTACGGATCGTTGCGTGGAATTTCAGATCCCTTAATCCGAGAGGTAGGTTAGAAAATTTAAAAATGGAAATGGATAGGTTAAAGTTAGATATAGTGGGAATTAGTGAAGTTCGGTGGCAGGAGGAACAAGACTTTTGGTCAGGTGAATACAGGGTTATAAATACAAAATCAAATAGGGGTAACGCAGGAGTAAGTTAAATAATGAATAAAAAAATAGGAGTACGGGTAAGCTACTACAAACAGCATAGTGAACGCATTATTGTGGCCAGACAGACACGAAGCCCATGCCTACTACAGTAGTACAAGCCAATGAGCTCTGCAGATGACGAAGAAATTGATGAAATGTATGATGAGATAAAAGAAATTATTCAGGTAGTGAAGGGAGACGAAAATTTATTAGTCATGGGTGACTGGAATTCGAGGGTAGGAAAAGGGAGAGAAGGAAACATAGTAGGTGAATATGGATTGGGGCTAAGAAATGAAAGAGGAAGCCGCCTGGTAGAATTTTGCGCAGAGCATAACTTAATCATAGCTAACACTTGGTTCAAGAATCATGAAAGAAGGTTGTATACATGGAAGAACCCTGGAGATACTAAAAGGTATCAGGTAGATTATATAATGGTTAGACAGAGATTTAGGAACCAGGTTTTAAATTGTAAGACATTTCCAGGGGCAGATGTGGACTCTGACCACAATCTATTAGTTATGAACTGTAGATTAAAAGTGAAGAAACTGCAAAAAGGTGGGAATTTAAGGAGATGGGACCTGGATAAACTGAAAGAACCAGAGGTTGTACAGAGTTTCAGGGAGAGCATAAGGGAACAATTGACAGGAATGGGGGAAAGAAATACAGTAGAAGAAGAATGGGTAGCTTTGAGGGATGAAATAGTGAAGGCAGCAGAGGATCACGTAGGTAAAAAGACGAGGGCTAGTAGAAACCCTTGGGTAACAGACGAAATATTGAATTTAATTGATGAAAGGAGAAAATATAAAAATGCAGTAAAAGAAGCAGGCAAAAAGGAATACAAACGTCTCAAAAATGATATCGATAGGAAGTGCAAAATGGCTAAGCAGGGATGGCTAGAGGACAAATGTAAGGATGTAGAGGCTTATCTCACTAGGGGTAAGATAGATACAGCCTACAGGAAAATTAAGGAGACCTTTGGAGAAAAGAGGACCACTTCTATGAATATCAAGAGCTCAGATGGAAACCCAGATCTAAGCAAAGAAGGGAAATCAGAAAGGTGGAAGGAGTATATAGAGGGTCTATACAAGGACGATGTATGGAAATGGAAGAGAATGTAAAAGAAGATGAAATTGGAGATATGATACTGCATGAAGAGTCTGACAGAGCACTGAAAGACCTAAATCGAAACAAGGCCCCTGGAGTAGACAACATTCCATTACAACTACTGGCGGCCTTGGGAGAGCCAGTTGTGACAAAACTTTACCATCTGGTGAGCAAGATGTATGAGACAGGTGAAATACCCTGAGACTTCAAGAAGAATATAATAATTCCAATCCCAAAGAAAGCAGGTGTTGACAGATGTGAAAATTACCAAACTACCAGTTTAGTAAGTCACAGCTGCAAAATACTAATGCGAATTCTTTACAGACGAATGGAAAAACTGATTGAAGCCGACCTCGGGGAAGATCAGTTTGGATTCCATAGGAATGTTGGAATGCATGAGGCAATACTGACCCTACAATTTATCTTAGAAGAAAGATTAAGGAAAGGCAAACCTACGTTTCTAGCATTTGTAGACTTAGAGAAAGCTTTTGACAATGTTGATTGGAATACTTTCTTTCAAATTCTGAATGTGGATGGGGTAAAATACAAGGAGCGAAAGGCTATTTACAATTTGTACAAAAAGCAGATGGCAGTTATAAGAGTCAAGGGGTATGAAAGGGAAGCAGTGGTAGGGAAGGAAGTGAGACAGGGTTGTAGCCTATCCCCGATGTTATTCAATCTGTATATTGTGCAAGCAGTAAAAGAAACAAAAGAAAAGTTCAGAGTAGGTATTAAAATCCATGGAGAAGAAATAAAAACTTTGAGGTTCGCTGATGACATTGTAATTCTGTCAGAGACAGCAAAGGACTTGGAAGAGCAGTTGAACGGAATGGACAGTGCCTTGAAAGGAGGGCATAAGATGAACAATAACAAAAGCAAAATGAGGATAATGGAATGTAATCGAATTAAGTCGGGTGATGCTGAGGGAATTAGGTTAGGAAATGAGACACTTAAAGTAGTAAAGGAGTTTTGGTATTTATGGAGCAAAATAACTGATGATGGTCGAAGTAGAGAGGATATAAAATGTAGACTGGCAATGGCAAGGAAGGCGTTTCTGAAGAAGAATAATTTGTTAACATCGAGTATAGATTTAAATGTCAGGAAGTCATTTCTGAAAGTATGTGTATGGAGTGTAGCCATGTATGGAAGTGAAATGTGGTCGATAAATAGTTTAGACAAGAAGTGAATAGAAGCTTTCGAAATGTGGTGCTACAGAAGAATGCTGAAGATTAGATGGGTAGATCACATAACAAATGAGGAGGTATTGAATAGAATTAGGGAAAAGAGGAGCTTGTGACACAACTTGACTAGAAGAAGGGATCGGTTGGTAGGACATGTTCTGAGACATCAAGGGATCACCAATTTAGTATTGGAGGGCAGCGTAGAGGGTAAAAATCGTAGAGGGAGACCAAGAGATTGATAAGCAGATTCAGAAGGATGTAGGCTGCAGTAGGTACTGAGAGATGAAGAAGCTTGCACAGGATAGAGTAGCATGGAGAGCTGGATCAAGCCAGTCTCAGGACTGAAGACCACAACAACAACAACAACAACATACTACATTTTTACTTTATCATCGAATAAGGTAAGAAGTCCAATTTGAGTCATACATTGACTTCTCACAGATAGATCAACAAATGAGTTATGCACAGCTTCATCTCCATTGTTCATGTACATCTTCTAACCAGACCAACCAGACCAACAATTCATGGAATTTCTATCTTCACGTCTAAGCAGGTATTTCCTTTCACAAGGTTTCTGCAATTGACGCCCCCTGTTGAAGATGCACTGTCCCCTTACCTGACTTGCCACATGCAAATAAAAATGACAACCCCATACTATAACTGCACTTTTACTACAGCATCTTATCTTACAATTTTTGGTGGTGAGTACCATTTGTCAGTCAGAAGATGTAGGGATACACAGACCCCTCTGGAGTGGTATATGTAGTATCCTGTGGTCAGCAGGAAAGAACTACGATCAAGTTTGAACACACTTTATTATAACTAAAAACCACCTTATTGGCATGCACTAATTTTCAAGCACAAGAATGACAAGAAGCACAACAATTCTTGTGGTGACAAGGCCAGATAAGAATGCAAGACAATGAAAAGAAAATAATAATGAAAATGCTACTCTACACAATTACAAAGATACACCTTTCTACTGCAGGCTATGGAGAGTGTTTACTATGCTAGAGCCAGCATAGGTATTGGCCGGAGCTGTCCTAGCTGTAGGTACACACTGCCGGTCTGACTGTGCTGGTGCACTTTCAATTCCGATTTGGCCGAGTGATACACGTAGTCAGATTAGTTCCAATTGGTAGACCTCTGTCACATGGCTATTCACAAAGTAGTTCCGTGTTTATGCATTCCAATTGGTAGACCTCTGTCACATGGCTATTCACAAAGTAGTTCTGTGTTTATGCAGAAAGTCTGTTGGTGTTTACATCCACTGATGATGTTTTGATCTCAGCTCTGGAAGGGAGGTTGGCAGCCCACCTTGCTTGTCTGTTGTGCGGGCCCTCTAACTGATAAGGGGCCGCTAAGACAGTGTATATCAGCATATGAGCTGTAATGCAGAAGAATGGCAGATATAGGTGTAAATGTAGAAGAAATGAGTAACAATGTTCAATATGAACTGGAGAAAATAGAAAATAATGTGAAAGATGATGGAGTATACAAGTCAGGGGATGAAAATAGTGTTAAATTAAAGGACAAGATCAAGAAGGTAATGGTGCAAAACACATGTTCTTCAAAGATGTAGGCCTACAAGGGAGTGAGAATGCTGATAACTAAAAAATGAATTCAACAGGAAATGCAAACTGGCAAAGAAAGAATGGCTAGAGGACAAATGCAAAAGTAGATCAAATTGTAGTCACTTCTTTTCTGAACTTTCTATCATCTATTCTGTATTAAGCTACACTCAATACTGATACAGCTACAATGTATTAAATCTTACACTTGCCCATCTCTGCTGAGCCCAGAATCACAGATGGCGTGGGAATGCTCATCAGTTAGGTAGTGTGGCAAATGTTTAGCATCTGCAGAAAAGGTACAGAAGTAGTTAGTCTAAGAGGTTGGCTCATGGAATGAAGAAGTACAAGTCTGGACTCTAGCCCTGTATGTGCAAACAGAAGCACAAAGTACTTTTTTTTAAGGTTAATATTGCAAAATATTAATCAGTACATTTTTTATGTTGGCTGAACAGAATCTTAAAGACCAATGGATAACTCAAAGACAACATGAATAGTGTATATATTCCTTTACTCTGAGTGGATTTTAGATCAAGTAGAGATTTTTTTCCATGAACTCTACATACCTAAATCTAGTGTTATTTGTAAACTGTCTAATTTCAAGATCCTTTGTCACCACAGTATGGTAATGAAGTCAGTTATACTGAAGCAAGCGAATGACAGTACCTATGTAACACAGGCATAAGGCTATGGAAGTTGTTATTACAGTGATATGTGTACCTCTGGAATAAGCCGTCCGGGAATGCCACTTATGAATAGTTCAATGGATAATCAAAATGACAGTGTATAACAGGTCAAGAAAATGAACAATCCACACATTCATCAAAAACACCAGACAACTTACATAAACCAGACAAATATAAGCTACAAAGGAAGAAAATGACTTATCACAAAGGAATCTGAATAGGACAGAAACTGGTAGACATGGTGTATGTGTACAGGCAAACAAATGATTACAATTTTAGAAAAATTGGATGATTTATTCAAGAGAAAGAGCTTCACAAATTGAGCAAGTCAGTAACATGTTGGCCCAACTATGACCCTTAAGCAAGCAGTTACTCAGCTTGATATTGATCAATAAAGAAGATGGATGTCCTCCTGAGGGATATCATGCCAAATTCTGCCCAACTGGCACATTAGATCATCAAAATCCTGTTATGGTTGGAAGCCCCAGCCCATAATGCTCCAAATATTCTTAATTAGGGAGAGATCTGACTGGGCAAGTTAAGATTCAGCAAGCATGAAGACAAGCAGTAGATATTCTTGCCATGTGTGATGGTACATTAACTTGCTGAAACACAAGCCCAGGGTGGCTTGCCATGAAGGACAACAAAAAAGGGCATAGAATATCATCCATGTGCCACTATGCCGTAAGGGTCCATGGATGGCAACCAAAGGGGGCCTGCTGTGAAAATAAATGGCACCCCAGACTGGCTGTCGGGCCATATGGCAGATGACAGACAGGTTGATATCCTACTGCTGTCCAGCGCATCTTGAGACTTGTCTTCACTGGTCATCAGGACTAAATTTGAAGTGGGACTCATAACTGAAGACAATTCTGCTTCAGTCAATGAGAGTCCAGGCTGAGGAGTGATGGTGTGGGGTGCCAATTTTTTTTTTTTTTTTTTTTTTATAGCAATACCCATTTGATTGTCATCTGTGGTGCCCTTATAGCACAGTGGCTTGTCAACAATATTCCCCATTCCATTTTGTTGCCCTTCATGGCAAGCTGTCCTGCGCTTACATTTCAGCAAGATAATGTCCACCCGCGTACAGTGAGAGTTTCTATTGCTTGTCTTCATGATTGCAAAAACCTACCTTGGCCAGCAAGGTCACCAGATCTCTTCCCAATTGAGAAAATTCGGAGCATTATGGACAGGGCTCTCCAACCAGCTCAGGAGTTTGATGATCTAACACACCAGTTGGACACAATTTGGCATAATATCCCTCAGGTGGTCATCAAACAATTCTGTCATCAGTGCCAAGAAAGGTAAATGCTTGCATAAGGGCCAGACATGGATCAAGACATTATTGACTTGCTAAATTTGTGAAGCTCTTTCTCTTGAAAAAATTTTATTCCCCTGATAACATTCATGTATGAACACAGTATTACATAATAATTTACGCTGAGGGAAAGGTAACCTACTGTGTAATCGTTTGGCAAATATGCTGTAGAAAATTTGCAATTTATTGATACAATCCACATGTAAATGCAACTTTTGTTTTGTTGCCAAGTGATTTGAAATCTAGTGTAATAGCAGAATTCAGGGGGTGCAAGGCAGCCATGTGCTGTAAGGATGCTGCAGATGTCAACCAAACAGGTTCTGCTACGAAAAGAAATGGCACCCCAGACTATCATCACTCCTGGCTGTCAAGCTGTATGGCGGATGACATTTTGCCATTTGCCATTGTTCTAGAAGGTGAGAGGAGGAATGGCCTCATGAATAGAGAGAACATGATTGTAGGTGGAAGATACGTATGGAGAATGGCAAAAACTGATTCTCAAATATTCTAGAAGGTAGACATATGGGTGCTTCCAGCAAAAACTAAAAATAAGACATAATAGACTCATCCTGAAGTGAGAGCGACACAAAATAGCCCGACAGTAAAGATCCTGTTTGGATAAGAAATATACACATTAAAAGTCTTTAATAGCTGCATTGAGTAGATGTAAGTGTTTGTGGTAATAAAAGTATTTCACTTATGTGTGTTATGAAAATAGACATATTTGAGATCACAGGTGGGGATAAGTTTACAAAAAGGGATAGTGTTCTCTTGTTTGAGGCAGAATGTAATGAGGGTTGTGCAAACTCAGATCATGTGGCTGGTGGTTGTCAGTTACGTGTGGAGCAATAACCAGATAATTAAGCCCACTGATTACCTTTTAATCTGTTGAGCTAAGAAGTTGCTAATTCTGTATAAGAATTGGAGCTAATATGCAAATGTGGTTTCTGTTAAGGCAACACAAAAACCTGTGGTAAAAATTGCTAGTCTCCTAAAATGTTTTGAGGTTAATTATAGTTGTTAGCTATTAAAGACTTTTAATGTGTATATTTCTTATCCAAACAGTAGCTTTACTGATGAGCTATTTTGTGTCGCTCTCACTTCAGGATGAGTCTATTCCTCTGGGACCAAAGGATGTCTCTCCTCTCAGACTGCGTCTTACTTTTTAGTTTTCGCTTGAAGCACCCATATGTCTACCTTCTAGAATATTTGAGAATCAATTTTTTTCCATTCTGCATACATATCTTCCACCTACAATCATGTTCTCTCTATTCATGTGGCCATTTCTCCTCTCACCTTCTAGAACAATGGCAAATGACAAACTGTCATCCGCCATACAGCCTGACAGCCAGGAGTGATAGTCTGGGGTGCCATTTCTTTTCGTGGCAGAACCTGTTTGGTTGTCATCTGTAGCATCCTTACAGCACATGGCTGTCTTGCACTCCCTGAATTCTGCTGTTACACTAGATTTCAAATCACTTGGCAACAAAGCAATAATTGCATTTACATGTGGTTTACATCAATAAATCTGTTCATTGCCCTGTAACATGTTGCACCAGCCAAAATACAGTCCCACTGTGGACGCTGTTCTCAAACACAGGATGAGTTGGTTGACATTCATAAACAGATGAAAATCACCCTCACTACTGTCAAACAATTGGCAGCTGCTGTGAAGTGGTGTGCTGGGAGAGCTTCAGAGAGTCATGTAACTGTGATCCTGGCAACACTGATTACCAAAAACAATTAAAACAAGCAGAATGATGTATATGTTTAGTAAACTAGATAAAAAAAATCAGTAATGTCATATCTCAGTGAGGAACTTGAATCTTTTAGCACAGGGCAGAAGCATGTAGAGGAACTCTGGCTCAGGTTTAAAAGAATAGTTGACCATGCACTGGATAGATATGTACCCAGTAGAACAGTTCATAACAGGAGGGAACCTCCATGGTATACAGTCACTGTAAAGAAATTTCTAAAGCAACAAAGATTACAGCATAATAGGTGTAAAACAAAGGTTAGGGCTATAGATAGAGGGATGCTGAATGAAACACATTTGTCTGCCAAACAAGCAATGCATGATATCTTCAATGACTATCATCAGAGAATATTATCAGATGATATTTCACAAAACCCAAAGAAATTGTGGTCATGTGTAAAGCCTGTTAGTGGCACTATCGTTTGAGTCCAGTCCATAGCAAATGAGACGGGATCTGAAATTGAGGGTAGCAAAGTAAAAGCTGAAATACTTAACTCCACTTTCAAATGTTCCTTTACAATGAAACCCAGGAAAATGGCCCCAGTTTAATCCTCGTACCACAGAAAAGATGAATTAAATAAATATTAGTATGAGTGGTCTTGAGAAACAGCTGAAATCACTAAAATTGGAGGAAGCTCCAGAGCCCAATAGAATCCATATCAGATTCTATACTGAATTTGTGGCCAAGTTAGCCCCTCTTCTAACTATAATCTACCCCAGTTCTTGGAAAAAAAAGCACAAGTCACATCCCTCCACAAGAAGGCTAGTAGAAGTGATCCACAAAACTATCATCCAGTATCCTTGACATCGATTTGTTGTAAAATCTTAGAATGTATTCTTAGCCCCAACATAATGCAACCAGCATGAATTATTAAAACATCAATCATGTGAAACCCAACTGTCACTTTTCTCACATGACATACTGAAAGCTTTGGATCAAGGCTAACAGGTAGATTTGTTATTTCCTGATTTCCAAAAAGCTTTGATTCGATTCCACACCTATGCTTATTGTTAAAAGTATGACCATACAGGGCATCAAGTGAAATTTGTGACTGGATTGAGGAGTTTTTAGTAGCGTGGATGCAGCATGTTATTTTGGTTAGAGAGCCATTGTCAGATGTAGAAGTAACTTCAGGTGTGCACCTGGGAAGTGTGCTGGGACCCTTGCTGTTCATGCTGCACATTAATGACCTTGCAGAGAATATTAATAGTAAAATCAGGATTTTTGTAGATGATGCAGTTATCTATAATTAAGTTCTACCTGAGACAAGCTGCATAAATATTCAGGCAGATCTTGATAAAATTTCAACATGTTGCAGAGATTGGCAACTTACTCTAAATGTTCAGAAATGTAAAAACTGTTCACTTCACAAACTGAAACAACATAGTGATCTGTGACTATAATATCAGTCCCTGTTGGAATCAGCCAACCCATACAAGTACGTGGCCATAACACTTTGTAATGATATGAAATGGAAGGATGACACAGGCTCAGCTGTGGGTAAAGGAGGTGGTAGACTTTGGTTTATTGGTAGAATACTGGGGAAGTATAATCAATCTACAAAAGAGACTGCTCACAAATCACTCATGCAACTGGAACTGGAACTAGAATATGGCTCGTGTTTGTGGTACCCATACCAAATAGGGCAAACGAGGGATTCTGAACATATACAGAGAAGGGCAGCATGAATGGCCATACATTTGTTTAATCCATGGGCGAGTGTCACAGAGATACTGAAGGAACTGAACTGGAAGACTTTAAGACAGACGTAAACTATCCCGAGAAAGTCTGATAACAAAGTTTGAAGAACAAGCTTTAAATGACAACTCTAGGAATATACAACAACACCTGACATATTACTCACATAGGGGTTGCGAAGACAAGATCAGAATAATTACTGCATGCACAGAGGCATTCAAACAGGCATCCTTCCCGTGTTCCATACATGAACAGGAGGAAACCCCAATGAATGGTACAATGGGACATACCCTCCACCAAGCACTTCATGGCGATTTGCAAAGTATAGATGTAAATGTAGACATGTGGCAGTATATTTTGTACAGCTGTCATCGAATTTGGGGGAGTAATGGATGCCTTTATGTTTTACCTCCCATTGGTGTTATATTTTGCAGTGCACATTGTGAGGACAAATACTTTGTAATAATTGCTCCTGCATGATTGCTTTGATTATGAATATGACACATGTTTACCAATTCAATTGGAGGAGACAGGACATCAACAATACAGCTTGTTTTCAGCAGAGAAGTTTGATACTTATTTGCTGGCTAACCAACCTCAATCTCTTCTCTGGCCTCTTAGTTCATTCAGAGTGTATACTTGTGTCACCAGCAGGAACACAACATCAGAGCTTGTGCAATGAAAGAAAGGCAGATGACTTTTACAGTTTGAAGTATTGGTGAATGCACCAACTTGCTGAACGAAACTGTTGGGTACACATTGTCCATGCCTGTAACCCAGTCAGATGCCACAGCTGAGATGTCGTTTTTGTAAAGACATTGTATGTTGCACTTTTTACCTATCTGGTAGAAACCATTGCAAAATTAGAAGATAGTTTGAAATAAACCAGGGCAACTGGGTGCAATCTCAATTTATCTCAAGTTAATACATTGTTTTTGAGGGTGTAACAGTTAGTAGAAAATATTCATCTTCATTTTATGGTGGACTCCGATGCTGCAGTGGCTGTAAAAGAACTGAGAGTATCTGATGCACCAAACTTACTGCAACTTCTCAAGCTTTTCACAGCATAGCTAATGATTGGGTATGCCAAGAGAGAGTTCAAGTAATCAGCTACACACGAAGTCTCACTTTTACAATTACATATTCATTGCTTCCGCTGGCACAGTTTTCATGTGCAAAAACTATAACATAACTGGCTCCCTCATGGCTGACTTGCTGCTGCTTATATATCATTTCAAAAATTACAGATGATGTCATCCATTAGTACAGACAGAAAAATTGAGAATTACAATCGAAATCATCTTGACATTCATGAACTGGTAGCACAGTATTAAACAGTAATTTCTTCTTTTTATGCTGGAATAATAAGTATTGCTTGGTTCTTCATTTTTTAGCACCAAAATTTACAAAATATATTCATAAACAATACATTTTTACGAAATCACTTATATAAGTTATTGGCTGGAAAATGTTTCTAACATGTACACAAGTTCTTTACATAAATGCACACAAAAACCTAGTTTCACTTCTTTTAAAAAGTATTCTAGAACTACAAAATGAGGATTGTTTATTATTTATGTTTAAGTATTAATCAGTAGCAGTCAAACTAGAACAGAGATCTTTTTGCACACAATAAAATTTAAATGAAATTGAAGACAAAATAGAAGCAATATAATTTGTTGAGTTTTCAAATAACCACATAAATGAAATAATAATGTTACAAAATTTGTATACATTAAGTCTGTAAACATGGCAGCCTGGCTTGAGGTCTACACTTCATTTCATACTTATCTTAGCAATCATATATTTTACGTTATAAGAACCACCCAGAGTACTGTAGATGAGAATTAGATAACATACTCTGCTAAAATTAGACTTCAGTCAGTTGCCAGAAACACTGTATAAACAAATAATTCACCACAAGTTACAATACAGCACAACACAAAGTTGATGACATAGTTCCATGAACATAAAGTGTAAATGTGAGTGTATCAGATCAAATTATTGTGTAAAAACTATGAGTACATGTGCAAAGCATAGCTTAGTAAAAAGATTCAAATTGGAAATCATCTATTTTTTATGTCCATTTCCATATTATTTGAAAAACAAATAATAAATTACATAAAATTATAAAATATATACTATCTTTAGTGCTAAACACTTGTCTCACTGCTTGAGAAGATCTCAGTCCATTTATTGTAACACCTGTTCTCAGTCTCTTCCTCTGGTGCTCCCAGGCACACAGTCTGTGTTCAATAATCTCTGCAAATACATACAATTGACTTTTAGTCACTTTCACCAGTCCAACATACACAAAATAGTGTACAAGGAAATAGAACGGGATTATAGACTGTTGATGCTCAAAGTGACAAGATAGAGTGTTTATTTTAAATATTCTCAAGTTCCATTATCATTGCACATCTGGTTTCACAGATGTCTAGTAAGACAAGCTTCTTCACTTCTACCAATATGGGTGCATAACTTTCCCCAAATGGCATCTGTGGGTAACGTGTACCTTCACAAATACCACCTCCAGGACAGAGGACAAGCTAAAACATTGTTTAGATGGCACGAGAACTAATGTGTGTGTGTACACTGACAAAGTATTTTCAGTTATTCATATGCCTGTCTATTCATTCTGATAAAAATTACACTTCCTCTCTCTGTAAAGTAGTGCAAAAACTCATAAACTATCAAAATATTAAGTTATAAAAATCTTTTCTTCAGTGACAGGAATTACTGTGCATGCACATGCTCTTGTGCAAGCATCCCTCACACTTATGTATACTGTAGTAAAATGTGTAGTAAAAGGGCATAATAAAAAACAAAAGCTCTCCACTCATCCTGGTCCTTGATCATTGATCATTGATCTTACAAACATGAACAGTGAACAACTCATAAATACAAGAAAGTAGGAATGTGTTATCCGACAAGAGTATTGACTAAATGATTTCACAAATTGTTGCAACTTAAATCACTCAGACAATCTGTTCTGCATATTATTCAATATGTCTTTGCATAGGTTTTGATGTGTACCACAAAACATAGATAATTTATGTCTTTTATTAAATAAGATATTTCCAGGAACGTAATAGGTTATGTACATACAGCTCAGTTCAAATCACTTTTAGTGTGTTTGTGAATTCATAAGAGACCAAACTGCTGAGGTCATCGGTCCCTAGTCTTCATACTACTTAAATTAACTTATGCTAAGAACAATACACACACCCATGTCCGAGAGAGGACTCGAACCTCCAGCGAGAGGGGCCACGGAATCAGTGACATAGCGCCTCTAACCGCGTGGCTCAGTTTAGTAATGTGTGTAACACAGACAATGTAGAGCTCATTCATGTAAGCATGTTTCACACATTCTATTGATAAAACCCCCCAACGACTTCTTCCTAATCGTCTCCCAGACACTCAGCAGTTTGTTGGCAAATAATAAGAGTGTAAAGTAATATTTACCACAGTCATTGTGTAACTCTATTTTCCTTTTACCAGTCACAATGAAATCATGAAATAGCATATGAAGACAATATGTATACGTATACATTGAAGTGCCAAAGAAACTGGTGTAGGCATGCATATTCAAATACAGTGATGTGTTAACAGGCAGAATACGGTGCTGTGGTCAGCAATGCCTATATAAGACAACAAGTGTCTGGCACTATTGTTAGATCAGTTACTGCTGCTACAATGCAGGTTATCAAGATGTATTGGAGTTTGAACGTGGTGTCATAGTTGGCACATGAGTGATGGGACAGAGTATCTCCGGGGTAGCAATGAAATGATGATTTTACCATATGACCATATCTGCGAATATCAGGAATCCGGTAAAACATCAAATCTCCAACATCACTGCAACCGGAAAAAGAGCCTGCAAGAACGTGACCAACAATGACTGAAGAGAATTATTCAACATGACAGAAGTGCAACCCTTCCACAAATTGCTCCAGATTTCAATGCTTGGCCATCAACAAGTGTCAGCGAGTGAACTATTCAATGAAACATCATCAGTATGGGCTTTCGGAGCCAAAGGCCCGCTCGTGTACTCTTGATGACTGCACTGCACAAAGCTTTATACCTCGCCTGGGCCTGTCAACATCGACATTGGACTGTTGATGACTGGAAACATGTTGCCTGGTCGGATTAGTCTTGTTTCAAATTGTGTTGAGCAGACAGATGTGTACGGGCACGGAGACAACCTCATGAAACCATGGATCCTGCATACCAGTAGCAGACTGTTCAAGCTGATGGAGGCTCTGTAGTGGTGTGGGGCATGTGTAGTTGGACTGATATGGGACTCCTGATACATCTAGATATGACTCTGGGAGGTTACACACATGTAAGCATCCTGTCTGATCACCTGCATCCATTCATGACCATTGTGCATTCCAACAGAGTTTGACAATTCCAGCCGGACAATGTGACACCCCACACAGGCAGAATAGCTACAGAGTGGCTCGAGGAACACTCTTCTGAGTTTAAACACTTCTGCTGGCTACCAAACTCCCCAGACATGGACATTATTGAGCATATCTGGGATGCCTTGCAACTTGATGTTCGGAAGAGATCTCCACCCCCTTTTACTCTTACGGATTTATGGACAGCCCTGCAGGATTCATGGTGTCAATTTACTCCAGCACATTAGTCAAGACCACGCCACATTGTGTTCTCACACTTTTACGTGCTCAATGGGGCCCTACATGATATTAGGGAGGTGTACCAGTTTCTTTGGCTCTGCGGTGTAGTAGCTTCAAATGAAATATGTATGCATTGGTTCAAAACAGTATCCATCTCCTTTCTATTCATTACAACTGAACCACAAAATTATCCACAATATGTACATAAAATATGTAACATGAATTCACAGCAATATGCTCATTATAATATGGTGTTTTGTATCAAAGTAATTCTCAGATAGTGATATTTAAACAAAGTATCTCCCTCTCAGCAACTTTTAATAACCTTAAGATTATAAACAATGCGTACAATCCACTTCTTCAACAAACTCTTCTAATACTAAGGAAAATGTGTCTTACATGTGTAACACTGCTTCTGACATAACTTTCAGTACATAGTTGTATAGTTGTCAAACTCACAGAATACAATAAGATGACATAAATACAGAAAGAAATTGAAGCTGACTTAAAATGTTTTTTCCCAAATGTGCAAAGCGACCATAACTCCACAGTATCAATTAAATGAAAATTGTCATTACATGTCAGACATCAGCAGCAAGGATAGAGCAAAAGAGTAGTCAGAAAATAACAGTGCCATCAGAAGAATAAATTACAGAAGTAAATGGTATAGGACTGGGGCCCTAGATGTTGCCACACTCTTAATGTGCAAATAAAATATGTTTCCCTGAGGGAATAATGACATTGCTGTACAATAAAAATCATATAGCACACTTTATATATTCAGAAAACAGATTTCTAACTTTTTCATTCCACATCACATAACAATTTACTTTCTCATTCCTTGCCTGTAAGCTTTTACGTTCAGGGTACTCTATTAGTTCATTGAAAATGAATGTTTTTGTCGTACCTAATTTCATAAGCAGAAAATCCTGTAGCAGAATGCTAACTATTTAAAATGTCTTCGAAATCCCTCACATAGTCTATCCATCCACAATGATTTTTACTGCAATATTTTCTAAACAACCAACCTATCTCTCTTACATACATTTCTGTTGGATTACTAGCTGGAAAATATACATAAATTAAAATGTGTTTTTAGTTTTCATTGGTCAAAAAGTTTTTCAATGCTTTGGAAGTGAATTCTGCCTCATCACCTTACATCATGGCTTTGGATCTCCCTACGTTCTGATAATAGTCTTTACATATTTTACCATAAAGCTCTTAATTTTAGCTTTCCTTAATAGGTAAAGTTTGATGAATTTTGAGAAACCAGATTTAAATTTTGATAACTGCCCCAAAAAAATTCACCTCTACTAATTCCAATTCTGTTTTTGGCAGGAACATTTTGCATACAGCCTCGTTACTAAATTTTATTTTCTGACATCTGTCACAAGTTTCTGAAAGTTTTCTAACCCTTCTTGTCACATTATAAAAATATAAATTTTTCTGAATTTTCTGTAGGCTATACATTTCAGTGCTCCACAATGATCACATCTATTTGCTCTGGCATAGCTTAGATTTCCTGGTAAATGACCTCTTTAAGTACCTCCAGTATGCATGGAGAAATTAGGCTAGCAATTCATCACAATGTTAGCTGTGTGAGCAGTTGCCTCATATTGCTGAAATTACATTTTGTGATCTGCGTTCTAACCCAAGAACACTGTAATTTATTGCTTGAACAGTATACACACATAGAAGACAAGGTACAATACAATTAGCAGTACACATGTGACTAGCAGAGCCTTATGCTCTGGCCTATGTAGACATTATGTCCTGCAGGGGGTGCAGTCATGCTATCATATTAGCATGCCAGGTGGCTTCTAGCACCCAAATCCAGCACAAACTTGACGTGTAAACTATGAAGTGGTCCACACACAGGTCTGGTAGTTTTGTGTGTCTTCCCTTACAAAGAAGTGAGCACTACGCTCACGTGAATTTTTTTTTTGTCGTCATCGTAGGTTGTTAAGTCACGCAATGCACTTCCACCGGTGCGTAGTATCAGAAGTGGGGCAAGTGCTGACAGGTGCAGCACCCGACTGTTGTGATAGACTATACAGTAGGGAAAGAGACGCTGGTGCAGCTTCCATTTCCATGTCTGAGTCCAACCCCAGGGAAGGAGATTGCAGTGAAGTCAGTGGAACAGCCGGCACAGGTGGCGATGGAGGTGGAAGCAGCAGCAGAGGCATCGGCTGCAACAGCGTAGGAGCTGGGGTCCCACCATGACCCTCGGCATATGGGTGGGGCATCCACAGCAGAGGAAGCAGTTGTGAAAACATTGGCAGCGGCAGTGGAGAAAAAGAGAGCAGCAGCCACGATATAGGATATGGCTGGTCAGACGTGGGGTGTCAGAGGTGCACCCAGAGCACAGCCAACCAAGTGAGGTCACAGCTGGTCAATGTGTCACGATGCCCTCCCCTCAGCCATGCAGCCGATGCAGATGTGTCAGCCATGGTTACTCTTCATTACTACTGGCACCCATTTTGGCCAGCAGCCAAACCCAGGTGATCAAACAGCTGTGCCAGGCTGGAAGTGTTGTGGCATCATTGCTCGCAGATGGCCTGTCATAGGTCGAAGCAGATGTAGCAGAGTCCAGGGCTGACAATCATGCAGCAGCTTTGCCAACAGGGATGAACCTTTAAGTACTAAGGAACCTGTCAAGAACTACTTCCAGTGACCTGTCTGAAACATTTTTTTCTGCGTCTTAAATGTTGGTACTAACTGTTCTGTTTCCCTGTTAAATTGAAGGTGGAAAGAAGGAGCCATTGACATGGCAAACAACACTCTTTTTTATTTATCAAACATCTTCAAATTCCTGGGGTATAAACTGGAAGCCATTGTCTGTATCCCAGAAGACACTCCATTGAAAAAATTTTTGACAAATCTGAAATTGTTGCCACCGCAGAAGTAGACAGACAGTGCACTACATACAGAAACTTAGAATAAGCATGAATCACAACAAGCTAGTAGAAATTTGATAAATATTCCACAAAATTTATACAAATTCATTCCCAAGGCTGCTTTGAATCTGGCCACAGTGACAAAAAAGCATGGAGAGCTGACTGATGGGTGGCACACTGTGGGCAGGCTGCAACAGCTCATGCTATTTCTCCATCAATGTCTGGCCAAAAAAATGTGTCGGCATGCTAATGCTTTTGTATTTGACACACCCCAGTGGTTCACGTGTAATAAATGCATAACTTCATGTCAAAGAGCAGATGGGACTACGACTTGGCTCTGTAGCAGCAGTCAATCTCAAACAAACAGAAAGACTATTTTGTAAAGCAAAATAATTTCTCAATGGATCAGAAGCACAGCTCAGAGGTCTGTCCAGCCAGATGTGTTGCACAAAAGAATCAACTTCACTTAAAACATGATCCCGCAATTTTAGTGCTCATAATAGGGAAACCATGAATAACATTTTGAGCTTCACATCTAAATGAAAACAAAGTAATATCTCTTTATCACACTCTGGATCTGGACCAATCAGCAAATGTGATAAGGTGTCAGCATTTTCATATCGCAGCATAGGTCAAAAATGTATCTCAGCATCCACATTTTTATGAGCAAGGACGGTGCTGCCTGAGACATGTCCGTCGCTAACAAAAGGTGCTGGCCAAGCTGGAAAGTGACCAAACAAGGGGATGATTGCTGGTTAGATTTCAACAACTTGAATGCCTGGTCACAAACCATGAACCAGTAGAAAGGAACATCTGTACATAATAAAGCATGGAGCACTTGTGCTACAGCAGCAGCATACAATACAAATTTGTAGTAGTACGCAATTTTGCCTAAAAATGCCTGTAATTCCTTGATGGATGTGGGGTGTGGTGATGTGGCAATAGCATCACTATGTTGTTGCAATGGTTTATTGCCAGCACACACTTCAAAACCCTAATAAATAACGGATGGCAGAAAAAACTGTGTGCTGTCCAAATTGCACTTTAACCCTGCAGATTGTAAAACACAAAAAAAGAGCACATGACCCTGCAGATTGTAAAACAGAAAAAAAGAGCACAAAGTTTCTGCAAATGTTCCTCTGTACAGGCACCAGACACTACTACATTATTTAAATAGGTGATGCAGCCTGGAACTGGTTCAATAAGTTGCTTTTAGCTGCTGCACTTGCCACACCAAAAGACAAACACTGGCATTTAAAAGCCAAAATATGATATTGATAACTAGAAGGTATTTGGATTCCTTTCGAGCAGCAGCTGTAAATATGCCTCAGCCAAGTCAATATTTGAAAAATAGTGCCCCCCCCCCCCCCCAATGATTTTTCCAAGAGCTCATCAGGGCACAGCTCAGGATACGTATCAACAATTGACTGTATATTAAGAGATGCACCAGTCACGCTGACCATTCACTTGAAGAAAGAGGCCTACATCTACATCGATACTCTGCAATCCACATTACAGAAGGTGATGAAAGGTACCCCATACCACCACTAGTCATTTCCTTTTCTATTCCATTCCCAAACAGAACACTAGAAAAATGATTGTCTATATATCTCTGGATGAGCTCTAATTTCACGTGTCTTATCTTTGTGGTCCTTATGTGCATTTTATGTTGGACCCAACAGAATCATTCTGCACAGCTTCAAATGCCAGTTTTCTAAATTTTTTAACAGTGTTCCTTGAAAAGTGTGGTGTCACCGCCAGACACCACACTTGCTAGGTGGTAGCCTTTAAATCGGCCGCGGTCCGCTAGTAATCGACGGACCCGCGTGTCGCCACTGTCAGTGATTGCAGACCGAGCGCCGCCACATGACAGATCTAGAGAGACTTCCTAGCACTCGCCCCAGTTGTACAGCCGACATTGCTAGAGATGGTTCACTGACAAATTATGCTCTCATTTGCCGAGACAATAGTTAGCATAGCCTTCAGCTACGTCATTTGCTACGACCTAGCAAGGCGCCATTATCCCTTGCTATTTATCATGTGATGCATGTACCGTCAAGAGCTATGTTCACCAATTATGGATTAAAGTTAAGTATTCTACCAGTTACCTCCTGCTTTGCTAGTCTTATTTCTCTGACCTGTTCCAGACCTCACGCCAGCCTGCGTGAGCTTAAACGCGTGCCTTTCGGCTACCGTTCATAGTGGATTGGCTGTCTGGCCAGTCCACTACAAAAAGTATATTGCCTTCCCACCAGATATCCCCTCTCGAGTTCCCAAAGCATCTCTGTTACACTTGCATCTTGTTCAAACCTACCAGTAACAAATCTAGCAGCTCGCCTCTGAATTGCTTTGATGTCTTCCTTTAATCTGACTTGACACAGATCTCAAACACTCGAGCAGTACCTAAGAGTGGGTTGCACTAGCATCCTATATGTGGTCTCCTTTACAGATGAACCAATAAACCAAAGTCATTCCTACCACAATCCTTCCATGCTCATTCCATATCATATTGATTTGCAACATTATGCCTAGATATTTAAATGACGTAACTGTGTCAAGCAGAAACTAATAATGCTTTACCACAACATTATGGGTTTGATTTTCTTACCCACCAGCAATAACTTACATTTTTCTTCATTTACAGTTAACTGTCATTCATCACACCAACTAAAAATTTTGTCAAGTCATCTTGTATCCCTCTACAGTCACTCAGCTTCAACACCTTACCGTACACCACAGCATGATCAGCAAACAACTGTAGATTTCTGTCAACCCTGTTCACCAAATGAATTATGTATATAGAGGATAATAGTGATCCTATTACGCTTCCCTCGATGAACTCCCGATGATACCCGTATTTCTGATGAACACTCTGCATTGAGGGCAACATACTGGCTTCTGTTATCTAAGAAGTCTTCAAGCCACTCACATATTTCTGAACTTATTCCAAATGGCCATACCTTCTTTAACAGCCTGCAATACAGCACCATGTCAAATGCTTTCTGGAAATCTAGAAATATGGAATCAATCTGTTGCCCATCATCTGTAGTTTGCAGTATATCATGTGGGAAAAGGGGAGCTGAGTTTTGCACAAGTGATGCTTTCTAAAACCACTCTGATTTGTGGACATAAGCTTCTCAGTCTCAAGGAAATTTATTACATTCGAACTGAGAATATGTTCAAGGATTCTGTAGTAAACAAATTTTAGGGATATTGGCCTGTAATTTTACAGGTCTGTTGTTCTGCACTTTTTATACACAGGAGTCACCCCCACTTTTTTCCAGTCACTTGGGACTATGTACTGGAGGAGAGATTCATGATAAGTAAGGGGCCAATGCCCACCAACCTGGGATTCCATCTGGACTAGATGACTTATCTGTCTTCAGCTCCTTCAGTTGTTTCTCTATGCCGGGGATGCTTATTACTATGTCATCCATATGGAAGTCTGTTTTATGGTCAAACAATGGTATGTTTGTACAATTCCTTATGCACAAAATTTAAAACTTTGGCTCTCGTTTTGATATTGTCAAGTGCCACACCTGACTGTTCAACAAGAGACTGTATGGGAAGTCTTAGACCCACTTAGCAATTTTAAATACGACCAGTATTTTCTCAGGTTCTCTGAAAGATCTTTTGCTTAGGTATAATTGTGGTAGTACTTTCATGCTTTGCACACAGATCTTTTCACAATGCACAAATCTCTACTATCCTTTGGTTGTCATCATCTGTGCATTCTCTTTTGAACCAAGAGTGCAACAGCCTCTGCTTCCTAAGCTTTCACATGTCGTTATTAAACCATGGTGAGTCTTTTCGATCCTTAATTCACTTATTAGGCACATAATTCTCCAGATCACGATTTACAATCTGCTTAAACTTTGCACATAATTCCTCTATGTCCATCTTACTGGAACTAAATCATGTCCATTCACTTTCCAAGTGAGATGCTTACAACTGCTTATCTGCTCTTTCTACCTAAAATACTCTCCTAACCTTCTTGACTGGATTATTAACTTTTGTAACCTGAGATGCTAATCCCCAGTCACTGATAAGATCCAGCGTATTTGTAGATACAAGGTCTAAGATATTTTCGTTGCATGTGGGTTGCTGAACTAGCTACTCAAGACAGTTTTCAGAAAGCTTGTTCAAAAGTATTTTGCATGACTGTCTGTCTGTACCAGCTGCAATGAATTCATAGATATCCTAGTCTATACTCTGTAGGTTAAAGTCGCCTCTAACTAGCAATGCATGATCTGGGTATTTACGCGCTACTGACCATAGGCATTCTTTGAATAACTCTTGAACTGTCACAGCAGAATCGGATGGCTGGTAAAAACATCCTACAATTAATTTGTTTTCACCTCAATCAGTTGTACATGACCAGACAACTTCACTTTGACACTCAACTTCGACCTCAATAGAAACAACATTTTAGTCAACTGCAATGAACACTCTTCCTGCTATCACCCCTAACCTGTCTTTCTGATATATGCTCCATGACTTGCTAAATATCTCACAGCTTTTCACTTTGGGTTTCAGCCAGCTCTCAGTCCCAAGAGTAATCTGAGTGCGAAAACTTTCCTAGAGAGCAGTAAATTCGGGAATTTCATTATGAACACTTTGACAATTTACTAGTTAAATTTTTACAGTCAAAGTGTCTTTACTCTTAAAATGCTCTGACTTCCCTTGCTGTGTATCGATTGGCGAGTGTTCATCAGACTACCTGAAACTGTCGCCTAATCTAAAAAACCCTCTTGTGCACTCCACAAGTACTCTGCTACCTGAGTAGCTGCTTCCTTTGTGTAGTGCACCACTGACCTATCAAAGGGAGTCTTACAGGTCACCAATCAATAATGCAAGTCTAGAAACCTACAGACAAGACCATCACAGAGTTTACAAATCCTTTTGTTGAGACCCTCCACTTGGTTCCAAACCGAAGGACCCCGATCAACTCTGGGAACAGTGTTGCAAATTGTGAGCTCTGCTTGTATCCCACGTGTGAGGCCAGCAACCATCACTTCTTCCACCAGCTGCCTGTATGAACTGAGGATGGCCTCAGAGCCATACGACAGGCATCATCGATGCTGATGTGAGCAACAACTTGCAGATGACCACACCCCGTTTGCTCAACAGATGCTCGACAGATGCAGGCAAGGCCACTTCCATATCTCAGATGGGGCCACCCAGGAGACGTGCTGAGTATAGGTTGGCTTTCTTTCCAGCCCTGAACACTATCTGCCTAAGGGGCTTAATAAACTGACTAACATAGGAGCTCCCAATAACTAGGAAACCCTTTCCCATGTGTGCCTTCTCAGACCCTGCTGAAGCATCAGCCACCTGTTCACTCACAGGATGAATGGCTGAGACCATACGACCGATCTCCACATTGGCCTACTGCCTTGAGTGATGCAAACATGTTATCACCCGCCACTCACTCTGTTGTGAGGGTGGATCCACTGCGTCGGGTACACAAGGAGGTGCCTCAGTAGCAGAGCCCGTGTGTGAAACAAGCGACACCTGAGGTGCCCCGTGCAATGAGCCTGATTCTCTGCAACCATTACACCTTGAAGCAGCAGCCTGAAGATGACTGACTGGAGCCAAAAGTGCATGCAGCTGCCCGGAGAAAGCAGCCTGTTCCTCCTGCATCCACATGCAGCATGTCCACATCCTACCCATCCTAGCAAGACCAACTGAAAAAATTACCTATAAAAGCAGACAAATCCTAGATATGTTAAATGCTATCCTCCTGATGCGTCACCAATGGCTCAATGAGCTATGTAGCTGGCTGTTCAAAAGAAATGAAAACTGCCCTACAGATTGCCCAAATTTACAGTTACAAAATGCAAGCTTACCCCTCTTAAATGGATATATGCATGAAATTTTAGAAATATAGTATCAGGAAAAGGAAGGAAAAGATAAACACTTAATCTGCCACTTTGTAGATGTGTATCAGCTGAGAGCTGGAGCCTCACTCAAATAAGATCAAGGAACTGAAGACGATCTAGTCCTGCTTTTAATTGATCCCAGAAAAAACAAGGGTGGGTGGACTGTTTCATCATAATATGAGTCTGAAATTTTGTTGCACGACCCAGTCCATTACAAAATAAGATGGGAAAATTGAGCACAGAAAGCATCTAACTTTTGATATGGAATTTGATCAGAAAACAAATGCACTTCGTCATTGATGGAGAATCCAAACAGTTTAAAAGTGTCCAAACCAAACAGATTTTCCATATAAGCATTGTCCATAACTACAAATGTTAGTGTGTGAACCTCAGTCTTGTAAGTCACAGGTGCAGAAAACTGCCCAAGAATCTGTTGTTTGTTATAACTCACCAGCTTCTGTGATACTAGAGCCAGAGAGGGAGAACCCAAATCCATGTGAGTCTGAGAATTCACCACCACTGCTGCTCCTGCATCCTTGTTCACCTGCATTTCCAATGACTTGTTAAACAACCGAACTTCAACGTATAACTTTCTTTGGGACACCATCACTGCTGTGACACACTGTTCACATCCATGTTCCTTTCATTCTCACTCAAATTTGAAAAGGAGTTACATACAAAGCCAATGTGTTCTTTCTTATTGCACCTACTACACATTGCACAGTGCTTTGAACATGCAGTCTGTTTGCGTTGAATGAAGCAGTAGGGGCACGAAAGCAGCAGAGCACTAGATTGTTGCTGTTGTGATGTGGACTTATGTTGCTCTGAATGCTGATTACCTATATGACACTGAGACACCTGCTGGACTGCTGCAATAGCATCTACATTCCATTGCACAGTGATTGACGGCTGGGAGGGGTGAGACGAACTGATTTCTGAAATTTCGGACCAGGCTCTATTTGATTACCTGCAGTCCGTGAAACTTCAAATGGCCGAACTATGTTCAATATTTCTGTAAGTGTAGGATTTTCAAACTATAGAGCTCAATCTTGAAGTTCCCTATCAGGAGCAAAAAGTATGATTGCATCAAAAACCATCTGACTGGCATAGGATTCTTTACGAACTTTTGTCACAAAATAATGATGACGGCTAAGTCCATGTCGTTCTGCAGCCCAGTGGACAGTATGACTGTTCTGTCCACTTTTGGAAACAGTAGAACTACACATAAGCAGAAATAATGTGAGTATTTTTACAGGGATAAGTAGAAAGTAACCCACACATCTGACTCAAAGAATGACTTGAAAGTTCTTGTAAGGGGGTGAGCTGACACAATAACTGAGACCCACAAGAAGAATCCCAGGACAAAAAAAGAGCCTTGCACAGGTTTATAACTGTTACCCCAGATGCCTGAAAATGTTACCAAAGGTGGCATCCTGGGATTCTGCTGCATCGTTATACGCAGCGACCAGCAGCGGATATGTTGTCGGGAGGGCCACAGGTTGTGTCAGTGTCATCGTTAAGCTGGAAATAGCAAATGTCAGCACCTGCTGTTGCTTGAGAAGAGATTTAAGCACTGCCTCCATGGAAATTAACCTCAAAGGATTAATGGCTGAAGTGGAACATGTGGAGCAGAATACTGTACTCATTGATAAAATGTGTTCTAACACAAGAAAGCTGTAATTTATTGCTCCAACAGTACGCACACATGTCAGTCAAGATACATTACAATTAGCAGTACACAAACAGCCAGCAGAGCCTTGTGCTCTGGCCTATATAGACATTAATTGCAACAGTGGGTGCAGATGGCAGGCTGCACACTCAACTGCTGTCATATTAGCAGACCCGATGCTCTCTAATGGCCGAATCCAGCACAAACTTCATGCAAAAACTATGAAGCAGAGTGCACGCAAAATTGGTAGTTACAGCAATTTCAGTGTCTCCTTCTTAGTTTGAGTACCAATAAATTTTCAAATATTAACAAGTCAAGCTCTGCAGTCACTGTCACTATTTTTTCTGCCATTCCCCTAAAAAAAAAAAAATTACATAATTCTTCATAAATCCACAATACACTGTCATTTTGTTGCTGTAAGGAGGATGTTCTTGCATATCTTTAGGGTTTTTGTCTGAACTACAATGGAAGGTCTGGCTGTTAACAAAGTCAGAAAAATGAAATCAGCTTCATTGCTGACTGTGAGAACCAATTCATCAGTCATCTCTTCAAGCATTTGTTCTGAAAAATGTTATGCATCTTGCATCATCTTCAGCCTTTGGTTGCAGAATAATGGCCATCCTGCAAGGGTGAAAACGTATATTATAATGGATTCTGCACCTACCTGTGATCAGAGAGCAGCATAGCAGAAGGATGTTTATGAGCCGGCCGGTAAGGATCAGTCTACACAGCTCATATTATTCTCTCAGTTTTTCCTGGTAATCTGGCAGGCAATTCAAAATCTATTGATTTTGGTTTTGGAACTGAATTTGGTTCTCTGAAGTTTTCCATCCACAAAAATATTGTGTTATAGGATGAAAGCACATTCTCTGTGACACAAACTGAAAGGGTAGAGCAAGGGTTTCCACAAACTGGCATCATTTCATAAAAATAATAATTTGGTTTATTTATAATTTGTGTAAAGGAATAATGTGTGTACTAGTAGTGATGTCCACTGGGCAGGCAGGTAAGTATTTCTACTATAGCAGCATGATAGATGATAGGCGAATCGTACAATATTTTTAATATTAGTTTTGTCAAATGTAGACCATTTTTGTTTGTTTGTCTTCTATGATTTGTATTTATCCATTAGAACTGACAAATTTTTAAATTAAACTACAAAATGGAATATTTCAAATGTTTTATGCTGTTCTAAAGACTTTTGTCTTAGAAGAAAGCACAGGAAGTGTTATGACAGTTACTTGAATTTCGTACTACTGGACATGAAGAATGATCACAGTACGTCATTTGTTTCAAAGTCCTAGCTACTTTGACTAAGGCTACAAAGTGTCTCCTTTCATCTTACAAAGATGCCTGCCAAGTAAACCTCACACCATAGAGGAAGAAATTTTACCAGCTGCTCTAGGTGTGGTATCTACTATGATAGGCAAGTCAGTTGCCAAGCAACTGGCAAGTGTGCCTTGGTCACATATTACTATTAATTGTCAAATACTTGATATGGCAGATAACATTAATGATCAGTTGGTTGAAAAACTTAGAGATAATGACAATTTCACTATTAAGTGGGATGAAGCTTCAGAAAACCACAATGGTGCGGATCTAATTTGTTATGTACAGTTTATACAGATCAACAAATTTCATCTTTTCTGCACTAAAATGGCTCTAGAAACAAAAGCAACAGTTCTCTTTGAAATACTATACTCTTTTATGAAAGAAACCAATATTAACTGCAGAAATCATATTGGCATGTATACAGACTGGGATCACAGTATGGCTGGCAGTTACACAGAATTCATAGCTCTGATCCATAAAGAGGTCCCTAATGCTCTTTGAACATACTGTTTTATTCACACTGAGCACTGGCATCAAAAAATGATCTATGTCCTTCATGAGGTTCTTCAATCAGTGGCCAAAGTGGTAAACTCCATTAAAAATCTGCCATTTAAGTTGAGATGTTTTCAATAAATATGCACTGATATGGCAGATGAGCACATTTCTTTAATTTATTATGGTAACTCTCACTGGTTTTCATAAGGGAATGTCTTGAAAAGAGTGTATGATTTCAGGAGTTAACCTTACTCTTACCTTGTTCAAGAGAAACATTTTAGTTCCACTAAGTTCGTAGACAGTGACTTTGCTTTGTAGCTGGCATATCCTTGTGACATTTCTGAAAAAATTTTGGAAGAATAAGTTGGACAGTAACAATATACATTATGTTTTCCCTGCTCTTCAAAGGGTTTTGGAAGACAATGACTTTGACTAAGTGAAGAACTGAAGTTTGCATTTCTGGATCATTTAACTGAATTCCGTGATAACTTTCTGAAGTACTTTCCACAAGAAATTGACCAACACAACTTCATCAAAGAGTCTTTCAGTGCAGAACTTCCATCAATACTGACCACTGAAAGACAACAGCAATTTATTGGTATTTCTCCACATCCCACACTGAAATCCATGTTCATTTCCTCATCACTGCGAGTTTTGGAGCTTGGCGAAGCAGGATTATCCACAAGCAGGTAAAAAGACCCTGTGAGTTTTGATACCATTTGCAACATCCAACTTATGCAAAGTAGGCTTTTCAGCATTGGCAGCAATCAATACAGAATATAAATTGTAAGTGAATGTGGAAAATGAGATGTGAGTTGCAATTTACAGTCTTGTTGTGCCGGTATTTGAAGGGCTGATGATGCAGAAAAAAGTGCATCCTTCCCACTGATTTTGTTGCAAGAACAAGATGTAATAACATTAAAAGTTGATTAAAATGTGGTTATGTCAACAGTTAATAAAGAAATAACTATTCTTATTCATTTTTTCTAACTCAAGTTTATTAACCCCACACTTCGAGTTGAATGTTGCACAAAAGTTTGAAACCCACTGGGCTAGAGAAACTGAAACAGTGTTGCAATTCAAGAATCACCACTTCAAAATAATATTTCCATCAGAAATGCATGGTGCTTGTGTGAGCACAGCTCCATAGATACTAAATTTGCAACACACAGGCAATGTAAAAATAAAAAATGTTGTGTAATATTCAGTGCTATTAATTAAAAACTGACAGCTCTTCTTGTTGCACCCTGTACAACAGAGGCAAAAGGTACTTTTCAAGTGAAATATAATAGTATCCAGACTGAATTATACATACAAATGCTTTCTAGCATGCAAAGATTCACAAACTAAGAAAATTTTTTGTGTGTCTATTCCAGCCAATAGAAGCAGATTTAACGCAATGCCGAATGTTAAAGAAAAGAAAAGAAACTTCCAAAAGTGATGAGGTGGTAGGAGAACAACTTCCCCCTTCCCCTGGACTGTAGAGTGGTTATGTGTAGACACTTTGGCTTGCTGATCTTGTTCAAGTCTGAATATTAATTAACCAAGCAGTTTAACCTCTGCAGATGTCTCCAGCAATTGGAAACGAAATGTTAAGCTCAGAAATATGTCTAATTCCCATCTAATAAAAATCACCAAGAATATAAAAAGATTGGAGTTTGTGAATTTTCTAAGGCTAAGCTGTTCATATATGTTATTTAGTTCTACTTTTTGAGACAACTTGTATAACGACACAAGTGGAGTAAAATAAATGAAAACACTAGAGAAGAACAAGAAGAGAGTTGGCTAGTCACTGGGAAAGTTTGTAATAAAACTGAATCAAATAAGGACTTCAAACAATGGAAAATCCAGGATGGAATAACAACAATATGAAAACAGATTGCTACTCACCACATAGAGGAGGCATTGAGTAACACACAGGTATAAAGAAAAAAGGCCACTTGATATTATTAGCTATACGACTAAGTCCTCCATCAGATATAGGCCAAACAACACACAGTCTCTCTCTCTCTCTCTCTATCTCTCTCTTTCTATGTTGAGTAGCATCTACCCTTTTCATAGCATTGTTTATCAAATAAGCACATGATATACAACAGGTTTACTGTTATTGATTCCAATAAATACTTGAATCACAATTAGAAATCATATTTACACTGTTTTAACAGTAACCTGTATTACATTTGTTCTGCGAGGTGGCGAGGTGGTTTTCTCCTTTTCCACCAGCAAAATAAATTTGAAAAATATTGTGTCATACTGTCGAAGCAATGAGCAATGTTGAGGTGTTACTGATAAGCAAGGCTCCTCACATGATTTTCATCTGGGTGTTTTGACAGTCTGACTTCCAATAAAGAAGATGATACTTCAGAACAAACAGTCAGCTCACACTGTGTCTGGAAATGAATAGAAAGAATGACTAACACTATACACTAAAACAGTGTCATTGCAAATGAAACACATGAAAAACAAAGCAATAAATGTAAATATAGCACATTTTGCAATTTGTTAAATGTAAAATACTACTAATTGTTGCTCACTTAATACTTTAAATTCCCTAAAAACATTCCTCAGAACTCTGTATCATCTCATTACTTTTTGAGAGCATTAATTAAAACTGACAAACACTTCCAAAAATATTTACTCAAATACTTATTTATTATTACTTTATTTACTTTTAATTCTATAATATTCTTCTAATCAAACAAAAATTTAAAAGCCTTAACACTGTTCTACCACTTAATTATAGCTACTATTACATCCAGTGAACAGTATTAGTAGATTACAGATTTAGTAGGATAACACATAGTCACCACATAAAATCAAAGCTATACCGCCATGAGTTCAGTGTGCAATGCCATCTGAAATGGAGAAATGGGAGGTTCTATGAAATGTGAGAAATATCAGACTTAAGAGCAGCAAGAGTTTCAGAATCAGCAATAATAAACTGTTTAGTTTTGGCTAACAAATTGAGGTCACACAAAACTTCAAGTTGTAGGTGGCACTCACTCTTTTGTCACTATTTTCTTTTGCATCACTATACTCAATATACATTCTTCTTTCTCTTCTTTCCTGTGTTTCTCTTGTCACCTTACAAACCGCATTGCACCCTCTACTTACGAGCCACACTGTATCAACCATCTCGGCCACGTACAACAGATGGCTACAAGACCACACTGATAGTTGATGCAGTATCTTATGTCCCACGTTACTCCCGCCAATATAATTAATCCTTTACTTTCAAACTGATCACTCTCCCTGCGTCATTTCCCTTATTTTTGCATGTTAACTCCTGCACCTTTCTGGTGCCGCACAATCTTGTATCTCATCCTACGAACGCCTCCCCAAA
Organism: Schistocerca cancellata; assembly: GCF_023864275.1. Classification (NCBI taxonomy): domain Eukaryota; kingdom Metazoa; phylum Arthropoda; class Insecta; order Orthoptera; family Acrididae; genus Schistocerca; species Schistocerca cancellata. Next base: position 683,895,561 of record NC_064631.1, read on the forward strand.
CCACCACACTTTCTCCATTCTATCCCAGTTCGCACCCACTAATTCCAGCATTCAGTCACATCTGCCATCCCCCTTCTTCACACTTATTCATCCTCAGACCTGATACCCACTGTAATACACTCCTGGAAATGGAAAAAAGAACACATTGACACCGGTGTGTCAGACCCACCATACTTGCTCCGGACACTGCGAGAGGGCTGTACAAGCAATGATCACACGCACGGCACAGCGGACACACCAGGAACCACGGTGTTGGCCGTCGAATGGCGCTAGCTGCGCAGCATTTGTGCACCGCCGCCGTCAGTGTTAGCCAGTTTGCCGTGGCATACGGAGCTCCATCGCAGTCTTTAACACTGGTAGCATGCCGCGACAGCGTGGACGGGAACTGTATGTGCAGTTGACAGACTTTGAGCGAGGGCGTATAGTGGGCATGCGGGAGGCCGGGTGGACGTACCGCCGAATTGCTCAACACGTGGGGCGTGAGGTCTCCACAGTACATCGATGTTGTCGCCAGTGGTCGGCGGAAGGTGCATGTGCCCGTCGACCTGGGACCGGACCGCAGCGACGCACGGATGCACGCCAAGACCGTAGGATCCTACGCAGTGCCGTAGGGGACCGCACTGCCACTGTTGCTCCTGGGGTATTGGCGAGGACCATTCGCAACCATCTCCATGAAGCTGGGCTACGGTCCCGCACACCGTTAGGCCGTCTTCCGCTCACGCCCCAACATCATGCAGCCCGCCTCCAGTGGTGTCGCGACAGGCGTGAATGGAGGGACGAATGGAGACGTGTCGTCTTCAGCGATGAGAGTCGCTTCTGCCTTGGTGCCAATGATGGTCGTATGCGTGTTTGGCGCCGTGCAGGTGAGCGCCACAATCAGGACTGCATACGACCGAGGCACACAGGGCCAACACCCGGCATCATGGTGTGGGGAGCGATCTCCTACACTGGCCGTACACCACTGGTGATCGTCGAGGGGACACCGAATAGTGCACGGTACATCCAAACCGTCATCGAACCCATCGTTCTACCATTCCTAGACCGGCAAGGGAACTTGCTGTTCCAACAGGACAATGCACGTCCGCATGTATCCCGTGCCACCCAATGTGCTCTAGAAGGTGTAAGTCAACTACCCTGGCCAGCAAGATCTCCGGATCTGTCCCCCATTGAGCATGTTTGGGACTGGATGAAGCGTCATCTCACGCGGTCTGCACGTCCAGCACGAATGCTGGTCCAACTGAGGCGCCAGGTGGAAATGGCATGGCAAGCCGTTCCACAGGACTACATCCAGCATCTCTACGATCGTCTCCATGGGAGAATAGCAGCCTGCATTGCTGCGAAAGGTGGATATACACAGTACTAGTGCCGACATTGTGCATGCTCTGTTGCCTGTGTCTATGTGCCTGTGGTTCTGTCAGTGTGATCATGTGATGTATCTGACCCCAGGAATGTGTCAATAAAGTTTCCCCTTCCTGGGACAATGAATTCACGGTGTTCTTATTTCAATTTCCAGGAGTGTATATACAATTTTACTAGTTATTCTTTACTTTGATCCTTGTGACTTCTTGTAACTTTTAGCGCGTTTTTCCCTTTGGCTATCATTGGCTCCCTCATATTTCAACTTGTTTCCCACTTTTGCATCCATTTAATCCTTTTTGTGAATTTTCACATATATTTGGGTGTATTTTTGCGAAATTTTTTGGACATAATTCTACATTATTTATGCAGTTTTTTTGCATCTTTCCACCACCATGGATCCTTGCTTCTTCCATCTGCATCAAGACAGAAAAGTTTCCTTATCCCTAGCCAAATCCCAGTCCCACATACTGTTCCTGTGTTGTTGCTTGGCCCATGGAATCCCCCCTAACGGCCTTGCCATCATATTACCCAACTCTGGCTGTCACCCTCCTTCCACAATCACCTCCACCTGTTCAGACTCTGCCAATCCTTAGCCCTCACCAACATAGTCCTGCAAAACCACATCAATCAAGCCCAAACCTCCTTGCAGTACCTTCTCTCCATCGCCAAAATTCTCCTGCTATGCCATCCCAAATTCCTGGAACCCATAACACACACTGAAACTCTTGCCCTGCAGGAACTTGAGCAACATGCACAATGCCGCCTCAAAAAGCTCTCCATCCTGCTCACTTCCTACTCCCGCCTTCGAGTATCACTGTCCACCACCTCTACAACAACCTCCAAACCTCCCCCACGTCCTATCATAGCTGACAAACCCTGTCTTACAGACCTACTACACTTACCCCACACTCAAAAACTCCCTCCCACCACCACACAGAATCCAGAACCTAAACAGACCTACAAAACAGTCATGAACCTTTCCTCCAGAAGCCTTAGCCCCACAGAAATATCAGTCCTTTCCAAAGGTCTCACCTTTTGCTGCACTCCCAAATTCAATCATGCAGGACTTGTGGAAGACCTCTCCTTCTCCCAGTCCCTACAGTGTAAATGCTTTTTCACCACCAACCCTACCAATCAGACTCAACCAAAGACCAATACTGAACCTTGACTAACTCAGTTCAGTCCTCCATCCAACCGTGACCCACACCCACTGCCCTCAAACCACAACATGTTAACTTTCCAGAATTTCTTAACCTCAAACCTTGCCTCACCATCATTCCCCAAAACCCTCAACATGCAAACTAACCTTAGATCCGCAGAAAGAACTGCAGTCCACCATCTAAAAACTGATTCTGACCTTATAATCCTACCTGCGGACAAATTCTCCACCATTATTGTTTTGAATCACAAAGATCACCTGGCGGAAGGACTCCACCAGCTGTCAGATACTTCCACCTACAAACCTGGCCACAGTGACTCCATTCAAGTAATCCAGCAGGATCTCCAGTCACTACTCAAATCCTTACTCCCATCCCAGAACCTCTCCCTGCAGTCCATCTCTCTGCTCACCCCTACCACTCCCCACACTCCTACTGTCTACATGCTTCCTAAAGTCCATAAACCTAATGATCCAGGATGCCTCATGGTGGCCAGTTAATGTGCCCCCACTGATAGAATCTCTGCTCTCATAGACCAATGCCTTCAACCTATTACCCGGAACCTATCCTCCTATATAAAAAGATACCAATCATTTCCTCCACCGACTCTCCACAGTTCCTGTCCCCTTTAGCACACTGTGCCCTGCTCATCACTATTAATGCCACCACCCTATACACTAACATCCATAATGCCCATGGATTTACCACTATTGAACACAACCTTACCCAATGCCTGACAGATTCCAAACCAACAACCTCCTTCCTAGCCGCCATGATCAACTATATCCTCACCCACAATTACTTCTCCTTTGAAGGCATTACCTACAAACAAATCCGGGGTACAGCTATGGACACCTGCATTGTACCATCCTATGCCAACCTATTCATGGGGCACCCAGAGGAATCCTTCCTAAACCCCTCACCTGGTTCAGATTCATTGATGAAATCTTTGTTATGTGGATCAAAGGTGAGGACACTCTCCCCACATTCCTCCAGAACCTCAACAACTTCTCCCCCATTTGCTTCACCTGGTCCCACTCAACCCAAAAAGCCACCTTCCTAGATGCTGACCTCCATCTCAAAGATGGCTACATGAGTACCTCTGTCCATATCAAACCTACTAACCATCAGCAATTCCTCACTTCAACAGCTGCCACCTGTTCCATACCAAGAAATCTCTTCCATACAGCCTAGCCACCCATGGTCGTCACATCTGCAGTGATGAGCAGTTCCTATAGAAATATACCAAGGGTCTCACTGAAGCCTACACTGGCCATAATTATCCTCCCAACTATGTACAAAAACAAATCTACCGTGCCTTATATTTCCAGTCTCCCAAAGTCCCACCATCTGGCCACAGAGGAGCATTCCCCCATAAGTCAGTACCACCCATGTCTGGAGCAACTGAATTACATTCTCTGCCAGGGTTTCGATTACCTCTCGCCGTGCCCTGAAATGAGAAAAGTCCTGTCCACTATCTTTCCCACCTCTCCCACAGTGGTATCCCAACGTCCAACGAACCTACACAATATACTCACCCATCCTTACACAAACCCTGCTTCCAATCCCTTACCTCATGGCTCATACCACTGTAACAGACCTAGATGTAAGACCTGTCCCATACATCCTCCCACCACCACCTACTCCAGTCCAGTCACTAACATCACCTATCTTATCAAAGACAGAGCTACCTGTGAAACCAGTCATATGGTCTACAAGTGCGCGCACGCTGTGTGTGTGTGTGTGTGTGTGTGTGTGTGTGTGTGTGTGTGTCTATTGGTCTATTGTTGACGATGGCCTTAACAGCTGAAAGCTATAATTGTGAGAGTCATCCTGGATTTTCCATTGTTTAGTTTTTCCCCAAGCACAATGAAGTTATCCTCTAGATATTTTGTCCCTACATTTCATACAAAATAATTTCTTTTTATCTTATTCAAAGTAATTCATTTCTTATGAACACACCATCACCATCTTCAGAGCTGTATAATAACTTTCATTCACTTTCTTGATCCGTGTCACTGTTTGATGCCCTCAGTTTTTATTTTATCTCTTCTGATTTTCTGAAGCAAAGAATGCAGGAGCTTCATTTCATTTGTCTGAAGATGCCCCAATTAATCTTACTGTTCTTAATCAATACATCAATATTGCCACAAAGTATTCCAAAATGAGAAAATATAGCCACCCACCTGTAGACAAATGAAGGTCACACAAAACACTCTTTGAGACTGTATTAGGTCACTAACATTTAAGTTCCTGTTCATCTTCTAATTTTAGTGCAGCAATTATCTAGTTCCACTACAAACATTGTCGAGGTGAGCATATAGGCGCATCTGTATGTAATTCTGTACACCACACTAAAAGAAGTGTGATAGCTGTAAAGTTAATCAGCTTATACATTCTTCAAGTCTGTTGATCTGGAACCCACTGTTCATTTGGAAGTCCTTGGTTGCCTACCCTAATTATTGCATAATGTATCCAACCTGGAATTTCACTTGACATAATACTGGAATGAAGTATGTTCTGTACAGCATGGGCTTGGAGGGTAAGGGAAATCATTTTTACCAGTGAATATGAATCTGATAATAGTGTGACAGATCCTGAAAGCCACTTCTATTATATGTATTCCATTTATGGTATGCACCAAATAAACAAAGCTTTCTAAATGAAGAATGAAGCTTTGTAAGGGAGGACAACAATAATGACATTACATCAGATGAAGTCAATGAAATAAATATGTGAAATAAATAAGTGAAATCTTATGAACTAACATTTTGTTGAGCTATAGAATGAATTTATTTTTAAGTATTGGAATCATCTACACTTAAACTATAGGTGGCTACAGAATTGTTTTGGCGCACAAAATTGAGGTCTTTAGTGTCCATAAGGAAGGTGGATGAGATGAATGTGGTTAAAGGACTTACAATGTTAGCATTTACAGAGCTAAAACAAGAAAGTATTAAATATTACAGTAGATGCATATGACTGGTTGATTGCTACACTAAAAATTGATGAATCTACCACTCTACAACATACTGAAACCACCAGTATAAGAGTTTGTAGTTTGGACAATTCACAAAATTTTGAAATGCATATCATACTCATCTCATCACCAGCTAAAATAGACCATAGGACACCACTTAAATTTATTGCTGCCCTTTCGTCAGAATACTAAATGCTCTCAGTTAGAAAGTGATGTATTGAAATACACATATAAAAAAAAAAGTTTTGCGTTATCCCGGTTCCCAGAACTCCTGACTGTGGATATTGCATCACAGACACAGTCCCTCTGACTGTTCATAGATGTTACTAATCCCACCCAAAGATGTAAACAACCATGCATGAGCAGCACCTATTAGATGGAGGGGGTCCGACAGTTGATCAGTTCCAATCATTCCAGCAGGAAGGACGGCTCGTGTTGTCTGTAGTGCGACCATGCCTAGACGGTCAATACCACAGTTTGACCACATCCGCATTGTTACTTTGTGCCAGGAAGGGTTCTCAACAAGGGAAGTATCCAGGCATCTTGGAGGGAACCAAAGCGATGTTGTTGGAAATGTAGGAGATACAGAGAGACAGAAACTGTCGATGACATACTTCGCTCGGGCCGCCCAAGGGTCACTACTGCAGTGGATGACCACTACCTACGGATTATGGCAAAGAGGAACCCTAATAGCAACGCCACCATGTTGAATAATGAAACATCATGTTATGACTCAAACTTTGTGCAACAGGCTGCATGATGTGCTACTTCACTCCCGACATCCATGGCGAGGTCGATCTTTGCAACCACGACACCATGCAGTGCGGTACAGATGGTCCCAAAAACATGCCAAATGGATCGCTCAGGATTGACATCATGTTCTCTTCACCGATGTGTGCCGCATATGCCTTCACAGACAATCGTCGGAGACGTGTTTGGAGGCAACCCAGTCAGGCTGAACGTCTTAGACATGCTTTCCAGCAATTGCAACAAGGTGGAGGTTCTCTGCTGTTTTGGGGTGGCATTATGTGAGGCCGATGTATGCCACTGGTAGTCATGGAAGGCATCATAACGGCTGTACGATATGTGAATGCCATCCTCCAACCGATAGTGCAACCATATTGGCAGTGTATTCGCAAGTCATTCGTCTTCATGGGTGACAATTCGCGCCCCCATCATGCACATCTTGTGAATGACTTCCTTCAGGATAACAACCTTGCCCAACTAGAGTGGCCGGAATGTTCTCCAGACATGAACCCTATCGAACGTGCCTGGGATAGATTGAAAAGGGCTGTTTATGGACGATGTTGCTCACCAACCACTCCGAGGGATCTACGCTGAATTGCTGCTGAGGAGTGGAACAATCTGGACCAACAGTGCCTTGATGAACTTCTGGATAGTGTGCCATGACAAATACAGGCATGCATCAATGCAAGAGGACATGCAACTGAGTATTAGAGGTACCGGTGTGTACAGTGACATGAGCCACCACCTCTGAAGGTCTCACTGTACAGTGGTACAACCTGCAATGTGTGGTTTTCATGAGCAATAAAAAGGGCAGAAATGATGTTTATGTTGCTCTCTATTCCAATTTTCTGTGCAGGCTTCAGAACCCTCGGAACCAAGGTGATGGAAAACTGTTTTTTATGTGTGTACATGATCAGCAGAGTTCCACAAACTGATGCACCCTCTCACTATAATAGAAAGCTATGGGACAGAGGAAAACAGCTTTGAGGGTGATGGGTCAATGTCATTTTACCCTGTATTCGTGATCAGGCAGAGGAGCAACACAGCCGGACAGTAGGTTTCACAGAACACTACTGGTCATTGCCTCACAATGGCTTCTGACTTTCTGGTTCAACAGCAAGGGAAGCATGCACAGAGATGTGGTGTTCCAAGTGTAGGTATTGCTTGAGATGGAGCACCACAGGTTCATGTGAAGGACTGCAGCCAGTTGACCAAAATGAAAGAGAGGCTTGAATTGATCAGACGAAAATCTCTGTGGTATATAGTCAGGATTGGAGGATGATGGGGCAAATTTATAATCAACTGTAAAGATACAATTGGCTTCATTGTTTAATCTACAAGTTTCACTACAGGAATGGTTGTCCTAACTGAGGTGTGTCCACAAGAGTGGCCAATAACTTACACAGAGACTGTGGCTGGCTGTCACTGTTCTGTCTGCTTTCTGAAATTCCATTACAAATCCCAAGGCTAGCAGAAATACAGCAGCTAAACTGACTCTGACCTCATCAGAGGTTACAGGATCATTTAGTAATCGTGAAAGCGTTATGGAGATGATAGATAAACTCCAGTGGAAGACTCTGCAGGAGAGACGCTCAGTAGCTCGGTACGGGCTTTTGTCAAAGTTTCGAGAACATACCTTCACCGAAGAGTCAAGCAGTATATTGCTCCCTCCTACGTATATCTCGCGAAGAGACCATGAGGATAAAATCAGAGAGATTAGAGCCCACACAGAGGCATACCGACAATCCTTCTTTCCACGAACAATACGAGACTGGAATAGAAGGGAGAACCGATAGAGGTACTGAAGGTACCCTCCGCCACACACCGTCAGGTGGCTTGCGGAGTATGGATGTAGATGTAGATGTAGATGTAGAATAATGAGGCATCAATTTCAGATCTCTGTTGCAATGACTGGCTAGACTGAGATGGATGACTGTCTGTCTAATTCATACTCCTGGATGTACTATCATCTAGCTTTGAGTTCTTTCCCATCTTTGACCCTTCTGCTACTACAGTGTGGTAATGTACACGGATGCTCTCTTCTTCATAGCTTTTCATACAGAAATGCAACCTTCTCCAGTTTGAGCATGAGTTTTGTTAAGTTTGTAGGTCACTGATGTCATACTAAAACTCAAGCTTTCACTGGCAATCCATGATGACAGGGACTCCCTACCACGAGCCCTTCCCGTCTCCCCCATCTGTCTCCCTCCTGCCCCTCAAAGCAAAGCATGCAATTGGACTTTGAAGGGAAGTGAAGTACTATAATAGTGAAGGTTCCAAATTGTATATAGAGAATCACACAAATAGAGAAAATTTGCTATAGGCCTCCTGCGACATGAAATAGCCATAGTTGTTAAACAATATATGGCACCTGAGTTTTCTGTTGTATTTTTACACCTTAATATTATCAGAAAGTTTTCTTAACAAATTCTGTGTTTAAACTGCCCAAATGCAAATGTTCTTAAGAACATCTTTCTTTAACAAAAGTTTTATTGTTAGGGCTTGAATGAAATATGCAACTTGTCTGCTAAGGATTGTTTAGATATACTACCTTAACTTCTTAAGTCTGTGCCTTCTTCTGCCCTTGCTGTTCAGTAATTTCCTTATTGAGAGGCCACTATGTGATGTACAAATAAATCTACCAAAAACCTATTCTGAAAATAAGTTTTTTGGTTTGGTACTTTTTTCCCCAGTATTTGCTTTTATTTCACAATTTGTGAAGCCCATGAAAATTTCTAAACACTCCTGTATTATCTCTATGCAACCCAGAAATTCTTCACTTTGTGTTGTCAATGATCCTTCACACACTGTATCAGGACAATATATTACATGAACCATCATCTCCCAAAGTTAGTTTATATTTGTATATATAAAGGCATATTTACTTCTTAGTTTTAAAGCAACATATCTTGCTAAACAACAGCACCTTTTATTACCAATTTCATCTTAGATACTGTGCTTGCTTATTTCATCAAATTCAAGTGCTTCTTCAGAAGCTCAGACCCTGTGTATGCTCTTGTCAGCCTGTAATTTGTCCCATAACATTCTTGAATGTTTTGAAATATTTTTCAGTGGCTGCAACTAAATTAAAACATCGACTTGAAAGAACAGTTTACACCTAGAATCATATACACTCCTGGAAATGGAAAAAAAAAACACATTGACACTGGTGTGTCAGACCCACCATACTTGCTCCGGACACTGCGAGAGGGCTGTACAAGCAATGATCACACGCACGGCACAGCGGACACACCAGGAACCGCGGTGTTGGCCGTCGAATGGCGCTAGCTGCGCAGCATTTGTGCACCGCCGCCGTCAGTGTCAGCCAGTTTGCCGTAGCATACGGAGCTCCATCGCAGTCTTTAACACTGGTAGCATGCCGCGACAGCGTGGACGTGAACCGTATGTGCAGTTGCCGGACTTTGAGCGAGGGCGTATAGTGGGCATGCGGGAGGCCGGGTGGACGTACCGCCGAATTGCTCAACACGTGGGGCGTGAGGTCTCCACAGTACATCAATGTTGTCGCCAGTGGTCGGCGGAAGGTGCACGTGCCCGTCGACCTGGGACCGGACCGCAGCGACGCACGGATGCACGCCAAGACCGTAGGATCCTACGCAGTGCCGTAGGGGACCGCACCGCCACTTCCCAGCAAATTAGGGACACTGTTGCTCCTGGGGTATCGGCGAGGACCATTCGCAACCGTCTCCATGAAGCTGGGCTACGGTCCCGCACACCGTTAGGCCGTCTTCCGCTCACGCCCCAACATCGTGCAGCCCGCCTCCAGTGGTGTCGCGACAGGCGTGAATGGAGGGACGAATGGAGACGTGTCGTCTTCAGCGATGAGAGTCGCTTCTGCCTTGGTGCCAATGATGGTCGTATGCGTGTTTGGCGCCGTGCAGGTGAGCGCCACAATCAGGACTGCATACGACCGAGGCACACAGGGCCAACACCCGGCATCATGGTGTGGGGAGCGATCTCCTACACTGGCCGTACACCATTGGTGATCGTCGAGGGGACACTGAATAGTGCACGGTACATCCAAACCGTCATCGAACCCATCGTTCTACCATTCCTAGACCGGCAAGGGAACTTGCTGTTCCAACAGGACAATGCACGTCCGCATGTATCCCGTGCCACCCAACGTGCTCTAGAAGGTGTAAGTCAACTACCCTGGCCAGCAAGATCTCCAGATCTGTCCCCCATTGAGCATGTTTGGGACTGGATGAAGCGTCGTCTCACGCGGTCTGCACGTCCAGCACGAACGCTGGTCCAACTGAGGCGCCAGGTGGAAATGGCATGGCAAGCCATTCCACAGGACTACATCCAGCATCTCTACGATCGTCTCCATGGGAGAATAGCAGCCTGCATTGCTGCGAAAGGTGGATATACACAGTACTAGTGCCGACATTGTGCATGCTCTGTTGCCTGTGTCTATGTGCCTGTGGTTCTGTCAGTGTGATCATGTGATGTATCTGACCCCAGGAATGTGTCAATAAAATTTCCCCTTCCTGGGACAATGAATTCACGGTGTTCTTATTTCAATTTCCAGGAGTGTACATTCATTTTCATCATAAATTAAGTAATTTCATTAATATCTTGTCTTGATAATTGGAGTTCCACCCGAACACATTCTTCTTGCTTTCTGACATGCATGGTCTACTTGAACTAAAAACATGAACTTAATTATGAAGCCAACTGAATGAAACAAAAACCACTTCTTTCTGTGTTAGCATTTCTGCTGAGGTTTCACAACATGCTGCAATGAATGCTGTCATATTACATGCTGGTTACATATTACATATCAGAGAGAATGTCAATATATACTCCCACACTGCTAAATGGCAGTTTTAAATTTAATGGTTGGTAAAACTGAAGTCAACACTCTCTCTTAGAAGTCAACTGATACTGATGAAATGGTGGTAACGTTAATGTGAGCAAAAGACTCACCATAGTCCGTACAATGTCTCATTTGGTGGTCTGTGCAGTACCACTCTTTATTACAGCACTAACTGGGCACCTAGCATCTTTCTTGGAAGTACTCCTGATGATCTACCATACAATCAACAGCTTAATGGAACAGTTTATAGATTCAGGAATGCCTGCATCAGCGTCTTTTTGTTCTCTTTTACTGCACAATTGCATTTTGCTCTCATAACCTGAAATGATGCATGTTTCTTAAGTGACAGTTTTCACTTTAACCTCTATGAGGAATCACACCTATCTCTGATTTTGGAGCAGCATTCTTCACTCCACCAGGAATGGACTGTCTTCTCAGTTGTCCTGAAGACTTGGGAACAGATCATGCTGGTGACACAGTCCACGTGTTCCTGGCCATTCTTATTTTCAAATAGAGCATCTAGTTTGCCTTGTTGCGAACCCATCTTGACAGCTGTCTTTCAGGGTATGTTCTTCTGGAAGATGTACAAAAACTCAACATTGCGTACAGAGCCATATAACGCATTATGCATTAAAACTGCCACAGAAGAGAAAACAATGAGTAAACTGTGCAAGGTAACAGAAAAGACATTAACTGTGGAAGCTCTGTGTCAGCACAGAGCTACAGTCAAGAGAGTACATGATGATCCAACAATGTTAGAATGACTAGTGCTTTAGCTTCTTGGAAGGAGTAGTTGTCCATGTGCTGAGAATGTGTAGGCTGTAGGCAATCATCATGTGCTATAGGTTGCCATCCAAGGTGCCCTTCCCCAAATGACCCACAATACTGCCAAAATTTTGACAAAAAGAGAAAGATGAGTCAAACTACAAAGTGAGGACTAGACTTTAATTTGCTGAAAGGGCAAATGAAGAAAGCAAAGGGAGCAATCTGATTCAGAAAGAATAGCTAGGTCTACATAACAATTTAAAATTAGGTTCAACATAGTCTCTGATGAGAGTGGGCAGTGGGACACTACTCTGGAGGCTTTGAATAGGATCTTTGGTAGTATATCCCTCACCATGAGGAGAGGTAGTTGAAGCCCTGTTGAGGGATATATCTGAGCTTTTCAATGCCAGGGTGATGCTGGGAAATCAGAAGAGTGCTAGTCGGTGGATGGTTAACAGTTTTGTTGATTCCAGAGGAGGAAATGGTGCAAGAGATTTGTTTATGGATGGGCTGGATAAGATATTGTCTCTCAATAAAGGCTCTGGCAAACTTATCAGTATATTTTGACAATTTCTGCTTTCCACTGCAGATGTGGGATCCACAGGAGGTGAGCCTGCAAGGAAGAGACTTTTTAACATGGAATGGGTGACAGCTGTCAAAGTGGAGATGCTGCTGGTGGCTGGTGCCCTTGATACAAACAGATGTCTTTATGGAGCCATCTGAAAAGTGGAGATCAACATCTAGGAAGGCGGTTCACTGAATTGAGAAGGACCAGATGAAGAGGATTTGGAAGTAGGTGTTATCATTATGGAAGAAAGAGCAAAGATTGTTCTTGCCATGAGTCCAGATCATGAAAATGTCATCAATGAAGGGTGTAGGGGTGTGAGTGTTAACTGAACAGGAAGGCTTCCTCCACATGCCATGCAAGTAGCCATGGCAATACAACAGATCTGTTTACAGATTTGGTCTTCGAAAATGAAGTAATTGTGGATCAGGATGTGATTGGCTAGAAATATTAGGACAGAGATGGTGGGTTTGGTGTCAAGAGGACATAGGGAAAGGTAGTGTTCCATGGTGACAAAGCCATGGGCATGGGAGATGTTGGTGTGGACAGGAGTGTAATGACCAACAATGTGATAATGGTATATGAACTGTGGAAAGGCAGTGAATGAAATGAGAGATGTCTTGAATGTAGAATGGGATGTTATGAACAATAGTTTGATGAACAAAGGCAAAGGTTCATTCCATGGGAGCATTGTACACAGCCACAATGGGATGATAAGTGGGGAGACTTGGGGGTTGGGTTTGTGGAGTAGGTGAAAGACAGGAGTGCGGAGGGGGGGATTCTGGCACGGGGAGGGAGATGGATTTAGGTGTCAGATTTTGGGATGGACCTAACCTGGGGAGTTGTTGGAGATCACAGACTTGTGCAAGGGATCATGGTCATAAAGTTTGGATGCAAAGGTGTCAGGAAGTTGGCAGAAACCATCAGTCACATAGTCACTATGATTTATGACCACTAGTGCAGCCTTTATCTGTGATAAGGAAGATAAGGTCTGTATTGGTTTCGAGGTTATGGATAGCTGTGTTTCATAGGAGTGATGTTGGACTCGCTGGGGAGGAATTTAGGAAAGGAAGGTGAGGTCAGGTTAGAAGTATGGAATTTCTTAAAAGATTTCCAGGGGATGTGTGGGTGGAAAGGGAGGAGGATCATGGCTGGAACTATTTTAAGCAAGGTTCCATGTGTGGTTTCAGTTGGCTGTTGTCAGTTGGGTGCTTGGTAAAGAAATGTTTCCACTGTACAGAATAAGTAAAGGAAAGAAGGTCTTTTACGTATCCAGCATGACTGAACTCAGGTTTTCAGCTAAAGATGAGGCCTTTATAAAGTACTGAGTCTTCGGCAGGGGTCAGTGTTTTGACAGGAAGGTTAACAACAGTGTTATGAGATGGGTGTTCAGGAGCAGTGTGTTTCATGGAGGGTGGAAGAAGTTTTGGGGGATGTAGAAGGCATAGTAAGTCAGCAAGGCATGGTCCGGGAGGTATGACAGGTTGCTCTACCCTCTGAAATCCTTTCTTTTTTATTGTTCATCAACTGAGGCATCTTTTGTCAGACTACTTCACACTACCCCACAACGCCCACCTCTCACCACCTCCATTTGCCCAAGAACTGCTATCAATAACCAATAATCAGTGACGCCACAGTTGTGGGTTTATGTGTTTGGTGTCTTGTGTGTGAGCTCCAGTACTTTTGCTAGAAAAAGAACAAGAGCCTGAAAGCTAGTGTGATTACCATTTTCTGTTACATGTGTCTATGCACTGCCCATCAGTTCACTATAGTTCGGTGTTTGCCTTTCCCTTGTTTGACAAGCTGTGTGCTAATTTTGTGAAGAATAGTTGAGAATGGTATTTGCCTTTGGCCCTCTCCTCACATACTCATCCTATAATTCTCAAGAGCAGGGACATTATTACATTTAGGATGAATCTTCTGGAGACACATACATGGCTCTCACCAATGCCTGCAAATGAATTCTTAATCCACTAATATTCCACTGGAGTATGGGAGTCATTTACTGCTGAGATTTTTCTCCTTCTGTCCCTCTATCTTCCTGCCAAGGCTGTAAGTGTACAGTCTTCACAGTATTTAAGGTCAGACTGGTTGGTTCCCTCTGGCAGACATAATTCACTGCTTTTGCAGATGAGCCCCCCTCATATTTGCCTGACAGCCCTAGCAGATTATGTTTAGAGGGTATGGGAGTCCCCTCCTTTCTGTTTCTAGGTACTGGTTTGCCATTATTCTTCCTGTGGTGACAGTGGTGGCAAAGAACACTTTGGTACACTAACGGTTAGAATTTCACAAATTTTTATTGGATTGTTTAGGGTGCTGTCAGAGCTCGCCGCAGCTAACCTGGTGGCCAATGGAGTAGAAACAATGACAATACACTGCAAAGGTAAGGACATGCCTCTGTGTTTGTGATACTATCTCGTGTCTATGGCTGCAACAGCTTTTGTTACAGCCACAAAGGCACGAACTTTCACCAGAGGGATTGCAAAGCTCACAGAGCATTAGGAAAATGCTCAATTGTTGATTGAAATTACAACAGTGCAAGTCTCATTGTCACTGAATAACCAATAGCCATCTCCTCCCCCCACCCCCACCCTTCCCTGACCACTCATATAGATAAATTTTCAACAGCTCTTGTACTACGGTAGTACAAGGGCTGTTAAAAATTTACATTTCATTAGCAAATTTTTAACAGGGTTCTTAGTTTAGAAAATCCTCTTCATATTGCAACAGTCTGAAACATTGGATCAGAAAAACTCTTCAAGGAGAACATTGCTCCTGTTCATTTACTTGTATCTCAGAACAGCAGATGTTCTATGGATTTTACTTACGCGGTTGTCATCAGTGGTGAACCGTGTGAGACCTCTGCAGCTCTGCACCAGCTGAATGCCTGGCATGAGCCATCATGGATTCCACACGGTTGGCTGTTTCACGCAAAGCATCAGAAATTTCTGGCAGATCAGGCAGGTCAAGAGTAATGTGTGCCGATAAGCGTTTGTATACAGATGAGGGCTCTTTTTTGTTTCTGTTAAAAAGAAGTAGGACAGTGAATATAAATTCCTGTTCAATTAGAGAGAGAGAGAGAGAGAGAGAGAGAGAGATCAGTGTGTAGTTGCCAATGTCTTGTTAGTCAAGATTAACAAAGTAACAACAACCAAATCAGACTTTTCAACAATTTCACATGAACAAACAAATGGGTTGCAATATCATAGAACATCAATACACTTCCACATATTTCACTTTACAAAGAATCATTTTCAGAGCGCGCGCGCGCGCGCCCACACACACACACACACACACACACACACACACACTACTATGTCCTAAGAAATACAGGCATCATTTATATCATGGTGTGGCTTACTGAGAACACATTTTAAAACTGTTCACATGTTGGCACTTTTAAAGACTCAATGTTATATGAGCAGTCAACTTCAGTACAAACAAAGATCCTAAATGTGTCTGCAGAGCAGAGATGCAACTGGGTGGCACTTGGTCTATAGACTTCACCAGCTTACCTGACTCCTTAATAGTGGGCTGCATCCAGAGAATGCCATGCTGAATCATGCAGTCCAATAATGACTCATCTCTTCTGCAGTCCAACTGTCACACAGAAGACTTCACTTTGATCTCTGCAATTATCACAAATTTTTCCTAGACAGGAAGCCTTATGTGGAGTCCACAGGAACTGGAGATATAGTTTGAGGAGAATTAATGGCTCTAGGTTTAAAATCTGATGCAAGGATGCAATGAAGCAAGAGTTGGTTGACATAGTGATATCCTGTTTCTGATTGTGGAATTAGTAGTCACCGTCATCATCTTCAGTCCAAAGACTTGTCTGACACAGTTCTCCATGCTACTCCATCCTGTGCAAGCCTCTACATCTCCGAGTAACTACTGCAGGAATAGATTACAATCAAATCTCCATTCCCTATAAAAGACACTAACTATCCTGCAAATGCAGGTTTTAGCCTGTTTGTGAAAATATTTAATGAAGAATCAGATTGTACCACAGTCCATGCGTACTACTCCTGTATAGACTGCAAACCAAGATGAAACTGATTAAAGTGCACATATAGAGATTCAAACATTCTACCTGCACAGGAATAGGAAGAAAAAATGGTTCAAATGGCTCTGAGCACTATGCGACTTAACTTCTGAGGTCATCAGTCGCCTAGAACTTAGAACTAATTAAACATAACTAACCTAAGGACATCACACACATCCATGCCCGAGGCAGGATTCGAACCTGCGACCGTAGCGGTCACGCGGTTCCAAACTGAAGTGCCTAGAACTGCCTCACCCTGTGTGTGATACAATTTTAAGCTCTACTGCCACCCACTTCACAGTTGTGAATGTGAATGGTAGATGTAAATGAGGATAAAATAATAGAAGCAGAAAAAGTTATTGCCTAATGACATAATATTAAACATTACACATAAATGTTGACACTGTAGTCTTTTCTTGTAAGATTCAACAACTATTTATTGCATTTGATTGAAGTAATCACATTATGGAATCAGTAAAACTGTGTCCTTTGATAAGTTCTATCCTTTATTGCCTTTATGGGATCAGGAAACTTAATGTACAACCTAATACTGAACATGTTCACAATGTTCTTGTGTGATGGTCTTATTTACTCTTAGTATGTGTAAGGTATTGCCTATTCTTGTGCAGTATGGGTAGAAAATGTAAAGCAACAACTATTTTACAAATTAATGACCTCTGAATGGGTTTGTGTGGTGACCGTTTCAGTGCACACACATCGCTCTCTGAACACTGTGAGGTTATTCGATAGTGTGGATTGCTTATAGCTGGTTAGCACAGCTTGTTTTGGTGTGAAGCATTCTATATGTATTTGCTTAACACATTCATTTACGAGGGTAGCAATTACATAGTTGATAGGCATCTCAAAACAGATAAAGCAGATGTTAGCTGAGTAGGATAAATAACTGTAAAGATTGAAGAGAGGAGGGGGCAGGGGAGGGAGGGACAAAGAATGAACTATGGTACAGAAGAAGAAAAGACCTATTTCCATAGATTTCAAGGCAGAAACAAGAACACATAATCCAAAAAGAAAGTGCTTTTCTGCTTTAATATAGAGGAGGAGCTGGCTAATGAAGCCAGCAGGAAGGTAAACAGTTTGAGGAAATTTTAGAACATAAATTCAATATCTGGCACAATAAGGAGATCTGAACAGTCATTCAGTTGGCATTCACATCTCTGGAGAAAGAAAGCAAGACACACAGACTGAAGTGTTATAAATATTGCTGGTAGCACAGTTGTTACCTTTCCCACCTGAGCAACTACGGGGAAAAATTGTATTTTAAAATTTAAATGTATTTATGATAATTACAATTCAATATCTCCATTGGACATGTGAAGTAATGTGCCTTTCATTTGAGGCAAACCTCTGCAGTGCCACACAACTCCACCATTTAGCCAACAACTAGTGACCGTGAAAAGATGGCAGTTATATTATCGAGACTTTCTGTAACTATTACTGTACAAATAATACGTTTATAGTCATTAACTCTGCAATATGATATGCTGTTGTTGTGGTCTTCAGTCCTGACTGGTCTGATGCAGCTCTCCATGCTACTCTATCCTGTGCAAGCTTCTTCATCTCCCAGTACCTACTGCAGCCTACATCCTTCTGAATCTACTTAGTGTATTCATCTCTTGGTCTCCCTCTACGATTTTTACACTCCATGCTGCCCTCCAACACTAAATTGGTGTTCCCTTGATGCCTCAGAAAATGTCCTACAACCAATCCCTTCTTCTAGTCAAGTTGTGCCACAGACTCCTCTTCTCCCCAATCATATTCAATACCTCTTCATTAGTTATGTGATCTACCCATCTTATCTTCAGCATTCTTCTATAGCACCACATTTTGAAAGCTTCTATTCTCTTCTTGTCCAAACTACACTCCTGGAAATGGAAAAAAGAACACATTGACACCGGTGTGTCAGACCCACCATACTTGCTCCGGACACTGCGAGAGGGCTGTACAAGCAATGATCACACGCACGGCACAGCGGACACACCAGGAACCACGGTGTTGGCCGTCGAATGGCGCTAGCTGCGCAGCATTTGTGCACCGCCGCCGTCAGTGTCAGCCAGTTTGCCGTGGCATACGGAGCTCCATCGCAGTCTTTAACACTGGTAGCATGTCGCGACAGCATAGACGTGAACCGTATGTGCAGTTGACGGACTTTGAGCGAGGGCGTATAGTGGGCATGCGGGAGGCCGGGTGGACGTACCGCCGAATTGCTCAACACGTGGGGCGTGAGGTCTCCACAGTACATCAATGTTGTCGCCAGTGGTCGGCGGAAGGTGCACGTGCCCGTCGACCTGGGACCGGACCGCAGCGACGCACGGATGCACGCCAAGACCGTAGGATCCTACGCAGTGCCGTAGCGGACCGCACCGCCACTTCCCAGCAAATTAGGGACACTGTTGCTCCTGGGGTATCGGCGAGGACCATTCGCAACCGTCTCCATGAAGCTGGGCTATGGTCCCACACACCGTTAGGCCGTCTTCCGCTCACGCCCCAACATCGTGCAGCCCACCTCCAGTGGTGTCGCGACAGGTGTGAATGGAGGAGACGAATGGAGACGTGTCGTCTTCAGCGATGAGAGTCGCTTCTGCCTTGGTGCCAATGATGGTCGTATGCGTGTTTGGCGCCGTGCAGGTGAGCGCCACAATCAGGACTGCATACGACCGAGGCACACAGGGCCAACACCCGGCATCATGGTGTGGGGAGCGATCTCCTACACTGGCCGTACACCACTCGTGATCGTCGAGGGGACACTGAATAGTGCATGGTACATCCAAACCGTCATCGAACCCATCTTTCTACCATTCCTAGACCGGCAAGGGAACCTGCTGTTCCAACAGGACAATGCACGTCCGCATGTATCCCGTGCCACTCAACGTGCTCTAGAAGGTGTAAGTCAACTACCCTGGCCAGCAAGATCTCCAGATCTGTCCCCCATTGAGCATGTTTGGGACTGGATGAAGCGTCGTCTCACGCGGTCTGCATGTCCAGTACGAACGCTGGTCCAACTGAGGCGCCAGGTGGAAATGGCATGGCAAGCCATTCCACAGGACTACATCCAGCATCTCTACGATCGTCTCCATGGGAGAATAGCAGCCTGCATTGCTGCGAAAGGTGGATATACACTCTACTAGTGCCGACACTGTGCATGCTCTGTTGCCTGTGTCTATGTGCCTGTGGTTCTGTCAGTGTGATCATGTGATTTATCTGACCCCAGGAATGTGTCAATAAAGTTTCCCCTTCCTGGGACAATGAATTCACGGTGTTCTTATTTCAATTTCCAGGAGTGTATTTATTGTCCATGTTTCACTTCCATACATGGCTACACTCCATACAAATACTTTCAGAAACGACTTCCTGACACTTAAATCTATACTCAATGTTAACAAATTTTTCTTCTTCAGAAATGCTTTCCTCACCATTGCCAGTCTACATTTTATATCCTCTCTACTTCAACAATCATCAGTTATTTTGCTCCCCAAATAGCAAAACTCCTGTACTACTTTAAGTGTCTCATTTCCTAATCTAATTCCCTCAGCATCACCCGACTTAATTCGACTACATTCCAATATCCTCATTTTGCTTTTGTTGATGTTCATCTTATATCCTCCCTTCAAGACACCATCCATTCCGTTCAACTGCTCTTCCAAGTCCTTTGCTGTCTCTGACAGAATTACAACGTCATCGGTGAACCTTAAAGTTTTTATTTCCACTCCATGGATTTTAATACCTACTCCGAATTTTTCTTTTGTCTCCTTTACTGCTTGCTCAATATACAGATTGAATAACATTGGCGAGAGGCTACAACCCTGTCTCACTCTGTTCCCAACCACTGCTTCCCTTTCATACCCCTTGACTATATATATGATATAAAGAAGAAAATTAGTATTTGTTTGCCTGTTGAAAGATGTAAGAAGATCCCTGTGCCAGCTGTTGAAGAGCCATTTCAAATAATGCACATGAAAGACAACCAAAAACAAGAAACCAAACTTTAAGCACAAAAATATTCCAAGTGACTTCATTAGTTGCTTGTGTGAACCCAAGCTGCAAAATTAGACCGAATAATATAACGTGGATGCAGAATCTTGCAAGTGTCAATCATAATAAATGTGGAGGAGAAGGAGATTTGTGTTTAACGTCCTGTCGACAACAAGGTCATTTGAGACGGAACACAAGCTCGGATTGGGGAAGGAAATCGGCTGTGCCCTTTCAAAGTATACATCCTGGCATTTGTCTGAAACGATTTAGGGAAATCACAGAAAACCTAAATCAGGATGGCCGGAGACGGGTTTGAACTGTCATCCTCCCGAATGTGAGTCCAGTGAGCCAACCACTGCGCCACCTCGCTCGGTAACCTGTGTTAGAAACTTTCTCTAACATATGCACTGCCACTGAACCAAATCTAAAATGTGTGAAAATTATCATTCGTATCCAGAATGAGATTTTCACTCTGCAGCGGAGTGTGCGCTGATATGAAACTTCCTGGCAGATTAAAACTGTGTGCCCGACCGAGACTCGAACTCGGGACCTTTGCCTTTCGCGGGCAAGTGCTCTACCAACTGAGCTACCGAAGCACGACTCACGCCCGGTCTCACAGCTTTACTTCTGCCAGTACCTCGTCTCCTACCTTCCAAACTTTACAGAAGCTCTCCTGCGAACCTTGCAGAACTAGCACTCCTGAAAGAAAGGATATTGCGGAGACATGGCTTAGCCACAGCCTGGGGGATGTTTCCAGAATGAGATTTTCACTCTGCAGCGGAGTGTGCGCTGATATGAAACTTCCTGGCAGATTAAAACTGTGTGCCCGACCGAGACTCGAACTCGGGACCTTTGCCTTTCGCGGGCAAGTGCTCTACCAACTGAGCTACCGAAGCACGACTCACGCCCGGTCTCACAGCTTTACTTCTGCCAGTACCTCGTCTCCTACCTTCCAAACTTTACAGAAGCAGCTTCTGTAAAGCTTCTGTAAAGTTTGGAAGGTAGGAGACGAGGTACTGGCAGAAGTAAAGCTGTGAGACCGGGCGTGAGTCGTGCTTCGGTAGCTCAGTTGGTAGAGCACTTGCCCGCGAAAGGCAAAGGTCCCGAGTTCGAGTCTCGGTCGGGCACACAGTTTTAATCTGCCAGGAAGTTTCATATCAGCGCACACTCCACTGCAGAGTGAAAATCTCATTCTGGAAACATCCCCCAGGCTGTGGCTAAGCCATGTCTCCGCAATATCCTTTCTTTCAGGAGTGCTAGTTCTGCAAGGTTCGCAGGAGAGCTTCTGTAAAGTTTGGAAGGTAGGAGACGAGGTACTGGCAGAAGTAAAGCTGTGAGACCGGGCGTGAGTCGTGCTTCGGTAGCTCAGTTGGTAGAGCACTTGCCCGCGAAAGGCAAAGGTCCCGAGTTCGAGTCTCGGTCGGGCACACAGTTTTAATCTGCCAGGAAGTTTCATATCATTCGTATGTTTTGGTACTGTCCAACATTTCGTTTTGGTGCCAATACATAAAATTATACAGCAGCTAATGATTTCAGTGACTCTCAGAAAATTCCCAGAAAACCAGCATTTAGTCAAACTGTAGCCTGCGATGACAGAAACCAATTAAAATTTTGCAATATTTAAGACATTTTCCATGATCATAGTATTATTAATCATCACTGTCATTGTCACCACCACCACCACCACCACCACCAGAATTTTCTGTAGTGCATGCCAGAATATGACAATATCAAATAGGAAACATTTTCCTGGTGTTCTGTAAATTATCGATTCGATCATGGACCAGCTTTTCGTTTTGTAGGTCATCAGCAGGTGATAACATCACAATGATAAATGGCATGTGACTCACATAGATATTATTGATACAGGTGATGCATAAAATGTGATACAGAGCATTTACCAAGGAAAGTATTACATTTCACATTACACAGAAATTATTACATTCTACAAAAATGGAAAAATGAAGTTCTCTTTGGGACTTCTTAGATTTAACATCAGATGACAACAAAGTTAAATTTACTATCGTAATCTGACATTTGCTAAATGAAACGAAATTTAATGGGTGGGGGTGAAAATTCTGTTAGGTTCATTTAAAACTAAGCTGTCATTCTGTGTCAAATGTTTAACAACTTCAAGTATTTATGGTAGTGCCATCATTCTGTTTTTCTTAATAGTAGATAAAATTTCACAACCCACATCATATGAATCATTTTCTGTAAAAAGTGCTTCCACTGAAGTTGAATCCATTTTTTTCCAAATTTCCTCCCTCTCTCATGTTTTGCTACCTTAACTGCTACAGCTCTGTCTAAATGACTGACATGTACTTTTGCAGTGTTCGCATGTGATTTTACTCTGAGCTAAAAGTATAATTTTGCCTTTACTACTGAATAATAATTTAGATATGCTGCTGCCATTATAAAATGCATGTGTGCAACAGTGGGACTAACTCTTTAGGACTGTTATCTGAAATTTTGCTAACATACAGAATGGTGCACCAGGTCTTTTAACTACTGACTGGCTCCAGTATACAAAAGTGGTGTGCTCTTACATATTTTATTTTCCAGAATATTATCAATCACATCAGAGCTAGAATCATTAGTGAAAGTGATAAACTTGATAGTCCGTAATTCCGTTTGAAATGGAAGGTTGTAATGTAACTGATATGCACCATACAATGGAAAACTGCTGCACATTTATGGTGGGAGCTTCCAGGGATTACAGTACATGTTTTTCTTTAAATGCTAAATAAGTGTTTCTTTGAGCTAACAGCAACATGGAAAGGATAGGTTTCTATTCAGCACATGGCAGAGACACACTGAAAAGAATACTCACAATATTTAAGCTTTTGGACAAAGTTCTTCCTCAGAAGTTGAATCCTCACACATTCACACACACAAAAAAAAACTCACATACACAAAGATACTGTCTCCAGCTGCTAAGCCCTGACTGCAACTGCTTCTAAGCTAATACCTATAGACACTGCCCCATAATTTGGAGTAAAAGGTCACAAAGTAAAATTATCATTTGCACAATATTGAGACTCTTATGGGCTGTAATTGTGACTAGGATATCTACAACTTCGTTACAAGACAGCAACATCACTGACTGGGCAGAAGGTGACTTTTGATTTGTATAGATCTGCTTCTCATTTTATCTACTGAGGAGCCTCCACTATAGTTGTCTTTGAATTGTCTTATGAAGAATAATGGTTTTATGTTAAGGAAGCGGTCTCTTCTGGTTCAGATCAAGTAATGTGGTTGATACACATCTCCTTGTTTGTTCAACTGATTTTCCTCCCATGATGTACCTAAGGCAGCAAATACCTTGGTACTGTACCTCTGAATTTTATCAATCTGGTAAGTCAAGTGATACTGATGGGGGTATATGATCACCAGTTTCATGCAGTTTGAGTCTCTTCACTGGGCGCTGTGCAGCTCAGCACCATCTATTACAACTGGAGTCAGCCCATGGACACCACACTGCCACAGCAAAGGATGTCTCACAGGATAACCCTTGCAAGGAGTACCTATATTTCAAATATTATGAGCACATACTGCTATGAATTATGTGTAGCTGACAGCTCTGATCACTGTTTGGTTTGGGGACTAAAGATGTGATTTCCCTAAATCGCTCCAAACAAATTCTGGAATGGTCCTTTTGAAAGGGCATGGCTGATTTCCTTCCCAACCTTGACACAATCCGAGCTTATGCTCCATCTCTAATGACCTCAGTGTCGACAGGACATTACACCCAGGGTTCCTTCCTTCTTCCTTTTTACTACAGATGTAAAGGTCCTTGACAACTCTCCCCTCTTCCCAAAATTGGCCAACCGCTGTGTTCGGTTTTGGACATGTGAGCATATCTCACAAACAAAGGGAATAAGGAGATATTGAGTAATTGGTGGCATGTGTGCCACAACACGTGACCTTCCCCGAGCAGCCTACACTACTGACAACAAAATTTTGGAAAGTGAAAGGTCAAACCTACTAACATGAGCAGACGTGATTAGTCAAAAGTGGTTATAAGCTGAGTGCTAAGGGATTAGAAAAGTGACAAAAATCTTAATTCTTGCATAGACTCAGTACACATCAAAATACCCATTCTGGTATAAGAGATTGGAGATGAAAGTTATGAGAAAGAGAGGATAAGGAGGGGGCGGGGGAGAGAATTGCGGCACAAGGGAAGATAAAATTCCTCAATGACTCAGGACCCATCCACACGCTCATGGAAGAAAAATGAGCCTTCTGGCATGTTTATTCAAAAATTGCAGGTGCACAGTTGCTTACTGAAACAAAGCCACTTATTGTATTTCTAATGCCAAAGCAGAAGAAAGGCAGTTCCTTTTACAAAAGGTACACTCCTGGAAATGGAAAAAAGAACACACTGACACCGGTGTGTCAGACCCACCATACTTGCTCCGGACACTGCGAGAGGGCTGTACAAGCAATGATCACACGCACGGCACAGCGGACACACCAGGAACCGCGGTGTTGGCCGTCGAATGGCGCTAGCTGCGCAGCATTTGTGCACCGCCGCCGTCAGTGTCAGCCAGTTTGCCGTGGCATACGGAGCTCCATCGCAGTCTTTAACACTGGTAGCATGCCACGACAGCGTGGACGTGAACCGTATGTGCAGTTGACGGACTTTGAGCGAGGGCGTATAGTGGGCATGCGGGAGGCCGGGTGGATGTACCGCCGAATTGCTCAACACGTGGGGCGTGAGGTCTCCACAGTACATCAATGTTGTCGCCAGTGGTCGGCGGAAGGTGCACGTGCCCGTCGACCTGGGACCGGACCGCAGCGATGCATGGATGCATGCCAAGACCGTAGGATCCTACGCAGTGCCGTAGGGGACCGCACCGCCACTTCCCAGCAAATTAGGTACACTGTTGCTCCTGGGGTATCAGCGAGGACCATTCGCAACCGTCTCCATGAAGCTGGGCTACGGTCCCGCACACCGTTAGGCCGTCTTCCGCTCACGCCCCAACATCGTGCAGCCCGCCTCCAGTGGTGTCGCGACAGGCGTGAATGGAGGG
This sequence comes from Schistocerca cancellata, assembly GCF_023864275.1. Lineage (NCBI taxonomy): Eukaryota > Metazoa > Arthropoda > Insecta > Orthoptera > Acrididae > Schistocerca > Schistocerca cancellata. The sequence continues at coordinate 683,921,042 of NC_064631.1, forward strand.
ACGAATGGAGACGTGTCGTCTTCAGCGATGAGAGTCGCTTCTGCCTTGGTGCCAATGATGGTCGTATGCGTGTTTGGCGCCGTGCAGGTGAGCGCCACAATCAGGACTGCATACGACCGAGGCACACAGGGCCAACACCCGGCATCATGGTGTGGGGAGCGATCTCCTACACTGGCCGTACACCACTGGTGATCGTCGAGGGGACACTGAATAGTGCACGGTACATCCAAACCGTCATCGGACCCATCAGTCTACCATTCCTAGACTGGCAAGGGAACTTGCTGTTCCAACAGGACAATGCACATCCGCATGTATCCCGTGCCACCCAACGTGCTCTAGAAGGTGTAAGTCAACTACCCTGGCCAGCAAGATCTCCGGATCTGTCCCCCATTGAGCATGTTTGGGACTGGATGAAGCGTCGTCTCACGCGGTCTGCATGTCCAGCACGAACGCTGGTCCAACTGAGGCGCCAGGTGGAAATGGCATGGCAAGCCGTTCCACAGGACTACATCCAGCATCTCTACGATCGTCTCCATGGGAGAATAGCAGCCTGCATTGCTTCGAAAGGTGGATATACACTGTACTAGTGCCGACATTGTGCATGCTCTGTTGCCTGTGTCTATGTGCCTGTGGTTCTGTCAGTGTGATCATGTGATGTATCTGACCCCAGGAATGTGTCAATAAAGTTTCCCCTTCCTGGGACAATGAATTCACGGTGTTCTTATTTCAATTTCCAGGAGTGTATTTACTGAATTTCTAAAAGCAAATATCTTTTTCTTTTGCAAACATTTGTATCCATGCACAATTTACTTTCTTTCATTCAGATTTTTAAGATGCAATCACATACATAGTTTTCATATGATACATACTAAATTCAGTATAACTTGGTTGCATATAAATGAAAACCTGCCAATTTTTAATTTTCAATCATGTGTCTTAATTTCAGACAACCTATGGTCAATTCAACAGATGCTCCAAATCACCTCTTCTGGCTGCTGTACTCGGAAAACACCATAGTTCCTGCAATATTAGGATGCCACAAGCATTACTAGGTCATAATCAAAGACATGTACCTAGAAAACCTACTACAATCACCGTTTTATTTATACAGGGTGCATTCCCTAAAGCTTGCACTGCAAATATTATGGAAATGGAAAGTGCTATTGACATGTGGTTTTCACATAATGGACTGGTAGTCAGAGGTTCATACTCTTAGCCAGTCAACAGAGTGTAATAATTCTTAGAAAGTGTATTTTTTGTGAAAACATACACTTTTTTTTAATGGAACAATGTCTGTTGACATTAACAAACTAAAAGCAGGTAAATCAGAATGTCAGTGGTGTTTGTTGCAGGAGTCTAGTGTAAGTCGTTTACTGGATATTGTATTTTGAGAAGTTCCCACACCGACACTTGTACACGACCTGTGGTAGTGCACACTGAAGAACAATACAAGTGTATACACTAATAATATGTTCTGACCAGTAATAAGACAACTGACCATCACAGGATGAGTTCAAAATTACCACTGGCAGTGGCAATACATGATTCCACTGCTGCACACATTCTAGCATTTCAGCAGAGATGTCCAAGCAGGCTGCAGTAATACATCATTGCATATCATCAGTTGTAGTTGGTATGTCCTAGTAGACACATCTTTCAGCTTCCCCCACAGAAAAAAGGCTACAGGCGTCAAATCAGGGGAACAGGCCAGCCACCGTATAGTTCCTCTGCATCAAATCAAATGATTTGGAAACAATTTGTGAAGATATGCAATAGTACTTTGCGCACTATGGGCTGAACAGGCATCATGTTAGTACCACAGGTTCCTCCCAGTCTGGAGAGGAATGTCCTCTAGCATCCGTGCAAGATGGTCTGTTAGGAGACTGCAATACTTGTGCATGTTCAGTGTTCTTTCTATGAAAAATGGGCTTATGAGTGATGGTTGACTATCTCACACCACATTTTTACATTCCATGGATGCTGACGTTCCACCTGATGAAGCCTTCAGAGACCGTCAACAGACCAACAGGGCATGTTTTGGCGGTTTACTTTGCCATGAGTGGTAAATATGGCTTTGTCTATAAACAAAATATATGATACATCTGGAGTATCCTGTCTTAATGCCCATGTACAGAAGTTAATATGATTCTCATAATCATTTCCATGCAGCTCTTGATGGAGAGGATGTGACAGGGATGGAACCTATGTTGATTGAGTATGCTTTGGTCACTTGCCTTACTCATGCCACTTCCTTGTTCAATTGTGTGAGAGCTAATGTGTGGATCAACTGCAACAGCAGGAAAAACACTTGTTTCCTTCTGTTACATTGTCTAGGTGTTACATTACCACTTTCACGTAACTGGTTGAAGAGGTTGATAAGTAAGTGCTGAAATGGTCGATGTCTATTGGGGTATCTTGCCACAAACACCATACGAGAACGAACTGTATTCTTCCTACAGTCTCGTTACACCCTGTACACGTCAGCTTTTTCTCCATTGGAAAATTCCATTGTCGACTCACAACATACTGTTTGGACTGTCACAAACTAACTGATTAGCAAGCTACAGTGCACTCAAGGAATACACAAGCACACTGTAAGCAAAAATAACAACACTGTACCTAGCAACTATGCAGTCTGAATGGCACAAGAAAGCATCCATGCGGAAATTTCTCAAAATCCAATATCTTGTAAATGACTTGCACTAGAATCCTGCAACAACCACCACTGACATTCTAATTTACCCTACTTTTTGTTTGTTGATGTGAACAGGCATTGCTTCATCAATAAATGTATTGGGAAAATTCTTAAAATCTTTTGTCCAACTGTGATATCCAGTGAAGACATCTAGAATCAAACAATAGACAAAACTATCACCATGCAAAGACAGGATGTTTGCATAAAAAATACACTTCATGAGTGTTATTACAATCTGTTAATTGGCTAACAGCCTGACTAACAATCCGTTCTGTGAAAACCACATATCAATAGTACTTTCCATTTCCACATTATTTTTAGTGCAGGGTTAAGGTGCTTCACCCAGTATACACCACACACTATAGTCTACAAACTCTGCATTTCACTCACAGCTCAAGGTTTTCTGACATTGATGCATTCTGCTCCTTACTCCTCTATAAATAGCAATTCATGATTGATAACATTTGAAGGTAAAATTCTGTGCCTTACTACAAGCTGCTGTGGCATTGGCATCCTCAGAAGTCAAGAATATCTGCACTATTGGTATGTCTCATTAGAATCACATGCAGTAATTATTCTGTGATAAGGCTGCTGTCAAATGGAGGTAAAAAATGAGCAAGCTGGTTATATATGTAACCATTCTTATACAGATAAAGTAAATATGCTTTGAGTCATTATTGATCAATCAAAAGAACTCATCACTTGTCTTTAGATTCTCTTTGTAGACTTTGAAACGGCTTTTGACTACATTAAAGGAAGTCATATGTGGAAACATTTGAGAAAGTATGTGATATCAGATAAACTTTTATAAGTTACCATAGAGATTTACAACTATACATACTGAGTCATTCACAAGGGTAAAGTTACAGAACCCTTTCCAGTTAAGCCTGAGTTTCACAAGGGACCTGTTTTATTTCCAACTATATTTTTACCAGTGCTGGATGAAGTAAAAAGGAAAAGTGGTGGAGAAGAAGAGAGGGATACAAGCGGAACTGGCTGAGCAGTTCAAAGATCTTGATTTTGCTGGCGAATTCGACATCTTCTCACAGAACCACAGTAACTAAAAGGAAAGCTGCAGGACCTTGAACACGAAGCCAAGATTGTTGGTATGAAAGTTAATGATGTCAAACGAAGATTATGAAAATCAGAACATGACATATGGGAAAGCTGAGACTGAATCAGGATGTTGGAAAGGTAAATGAGTTCCCATATTTTGTGAGCATAGTTACTGAAGGGGGGCGGGGGGAGGGAGGGGACCAGTTGCCGATGCCAGATCAAAAATCCAAAAGACGAATAGGACTTCCATCCAGCTGTATCCACACTGGAGGGCACTAGATGTTTCCATAACAACTAAATTCCTAATAATCAGAACAAACATGAAAGCAGTGCTTCTGTATGGATGTGAAACTTTGAAGATTACCCCTACAATCACCAAGAGTCTGCAAGTCTTCCTCAATAGACGTCTTGAGATAACTCTTAAAATCTTTTGGCCAAATGTGGTATCTGATGAAGACATTTGGAACTGAACAAGAGACAAATTTATCACCATCCAAAACCAGCATGTTCTGTAGAGACAAGCTCTTCGCTGGAACCTACAGGGTAAAAGGAAACAAGGAAAACCAAGGACATCATGGAAGAGAACACTGGAGGACGAGGCCAAAACGGAGAGGAAAGCTTTTACAGAGTCATTGAATCAATAGGAAATTCACTTGAGAAAATTATAAAATTAGGATACTTACCAGCTAGCTAGTACTCATCTTCAAGATAAAAATTTGTAATTCAGCTGATAGACAATGCATATTAAAGGTCAGGGAAGTATTCTAATTTTCATAACTACTATTTCCTGCCTCTGAGAGGAAAGAGGAACCCACCTGTTGTGAGGACAAGAATGGACAAACCATCCACTCTCTTGATGCCTGGCCCTTCATCTTTGTGCCCAATCCTCACAACAGATGGTATCTTCTCATCCTGGTGTTTGAGAGATGTTCCTTTCTAAACTTCCCCAACCTATCCCCCTCTTTACGCTATTTATCATTAATATAAAGTGGAACAGTCTTCATCAGTATTACAGTACAAGGAATGGCTTTGTTTACGATAAGTCTGCAATGAAACAAACAAGCGGTCAGATCATGTTGCTGAAGATTGTATATCAATGCCTGTATGCCCTACTTCTTCACACATTCTTATGTTCTTTGCACTGTCTCCAAAATCTGGATGCACTACAGCACACCACCCAAGTAGTCACGAAGCTAAGTGTGAAACAATGCAGATAAGGTCACGTGCAACACCTTATTTTTACAATATTAAAAAAATATAATCCACAATCAATTGTGTACCAATTCATATCTTTGTATTTAATAAGGGTATATTAGACTGAGCAAATAATTTGAAGTGCACTTTTCTCATCTTGCAGGACAATTATGCAAAATTCAAGAGTTTTGTATGGTATTTTCTTCCAAATACTACTATATACGTTAACTAATGACTATCTACATGCCAATAATTGCTATTTCTGCACACTTCAGAAGTCAGACACTCTGTGCGACAACCATCACAGATTGGTGATCTAATTGCAGAATGGCCAAGGGTTCCAAGGATGTCATCTGGTTTGTGAACTGTCCACCAGATTGGACCCTCTGATATCTAATTTTAACAGTTATATCTATTGTGGGATATTAACTGCACACTCTTAATTGAAGCATTCATGTGATGTTATACAATGAAGACTCCAGTAATCATAACAGACACTAAACTGTCAAAATCAACAGAATGAGTTCAGTGGGGAAAAGATTCTACTAATTATCCTTAGGGCAAACCTGCATGGAAAATGTAGACATTTAGCATAGAGCTGTATAGAACGCTAATGACAAATGATACATGAAGATAACCTTAAAGGAAGAATGCTTGAACTGAAGGCTCTCATTCGGACATATATTAATTCAGGTAACAACCTCACTAAATCTGTTTCTCAAGCAGTCATTTGTAAGTTTCATTTAATTCAGCTACTCAGGGTTTTTCATAATACCACAAAAAAATTAGCAAACAGTGTGTATCTGATATTCAGTACAAACATTTGCAAATGTCTATTATAAACTACAAGGAAAATTAATCATCAGAAAATCTGTTCAAATGATGTTCCCACACAACGTGTGTCGTTTCTTGTAAAAGCGCCAACTGTATCGTTTTGATACGCTCCGCAGAACAAGCAGGCAGCCTACTCATAGTTCTCAGAATGGCCACTAGGTGTCAGGAGCAGTCAGTAACAAGTGTGTTTTGGATGAGTAAGCATGGCTTCAAGAGAGAAAGGTTAGTATTTTTAATTCATCATTTATTTACTTCTAAAGCAGTACTAAAATATTGTTAACAGTTCCCTGACTAAAATTCTACCAAAGAAAGTGACGTGAAAGACAAAATTACTTCTGAAAAATCATATTTTAGTAGATGTATCATGCCTGTGAGCAAATAGCGGTCAGCTACATTTTATATTGTTCATTCATTGTTTCAAGATTATTTTATTATTTTTAGTGAGCATTTCACAACTTTAGTAATGGGATAGGCATTTCCAACGCTTCCTATCTAAATGAAACTTTGCAAATGTGATTTAAAAATGAAGATTTTATTGACAGGTCTATCTATTCAGAAATAGCTCAGCTTCTGGATGAAATCTTTGACGCTAACTGTTCTGACATTGAAATTCATGACAATGGTGATGATAATGATGGTGATGATGCTGAAGTTCACATTCAGGGATCGCAACTGACAACATCTAAGAAAATGATGAAGTTTCAGACAGTGAAAGTTCAGTAGTGCCAACACAAGCTCATGAAACTCCATCACCTAAAGATACAACACAACGCTGGTGCCACACAACAGAGTACATAATGATTTTAGTAGTTTTAATAGGCACGAATGTTAATTATTGCAAAACAATCGTTTTTAAGCAGTACTTTTTTTTGTATTTTAGATTTTCGCCCAGTATCTCAACAGCCACGACGTCAACATCATCAAGTTCTGATGTAGAATCTGTCAGTACAAGCATTAGGAAACCATCTGAATATTTTAATAAGTATTTAAATGAAGATTTCTTCAGTAATATGGTAGAAAAAAACAAACATGAAGCATGTTTCATCACATGGAAAATCTCCCAACACCACCCCGGATGAGATCAAGAAATACTGGGCTGCAAGTATTGTGATTCCACTTCTTGGTTTTTCTAAGCTTAGGATGTGTTGGGAACAACATACTAGATATCCAATGGTTGCAGAAAATGTCAGCAGAGAGTGTTTCTGCTGCCTCAGAGCATCTCTCTAGGTTGTTGATGACAATGCTGTCAGTGATGGTGAAAAAACGACTGACAGACACTGGAAAGTAAGACCAATGTTGTCAATGATTAGAAAAGCATGTATGCGACATCCTCATCCAAAAATGTTTTTTTTTTTTTTTTTTTTTTCGAACAAATGGTGCCCGTTCCATGGGCAAGTCCGCATGAAACAACATGTTAGAAGAAAACCTCAACCTGTGGGCCTGAAAAATTTTGTAATGGATTCACCAAGTGGACTAACCTTAGATTTTTTTATGTATGAGGGTGGACAGAGACCAATTAATTCAGAGATGACACCTATGCCTGAAAAAATAGATATTGGAGGGAAAGTTGTATTGAAGTTGTTTGATACATTTTCAGCAGGAACGACGGTTTTCATGGGCTGATATTTCACTTCTTTGCCTCTTCTGAGTTCTCTCATCCATCACAGAGCAATTCGAGCATGTGGAACAATGATTACTTCAAGGATACCAAAAAGCATTGGCTGGAAAAAAAGATGGGACTTCTCAAACGTGAGGGAAGAGAAAGTTTCGACCAAGTGGTGAGAGGTTATGATGCAATTGTAATTATAAAATGGCACAATAATCGTGCCATTCATTTCGCTTCTATCTACTGTGGGGTAAATCCTGTGGAAACCTGTTGAAGGTGGAGCAATCCGCAAGGTCAGTACATAGAGATTCCTCACCCTTTTGCTGTAACGATGTATGAGTCTCACATGGGCAGTGTGGACCTTACGGACAGGGTCATTAGCAAATATGCCATGAGAGGTAGACCGAAGAAGTTGACAATGAGGGTACTGCACCATTTTTCTGATTTTGCTAGTGCTGCATCATATATTGAATATAAGAATGCTGCATTTGAAGAGAAATGGCAAAGGAAACAAATATTATCTTATTTCTCCTTCAAGATGGTTATTGCTGAAAATCTGATGTTCAGCACCACCGAAAGAAACACAAACAACCTAAATACATATGAAAAGCAAGGTGATGAAGAGGAAAGTGAAGAAAGGGGAGAGGACAATGAAAAGAAGAGAAGATTAGTTCAGCCAATACCACCAATGGCCAAAAGATACAAATGTGCTTTGCACATGCCAGAAATGGGTACCAAAAAAAGAACAGATCAAGATGCAGAGGAACAGGTTGTTCAAAGCTAATGAATGTGAGATGTTCTGAATGTATGGTGCTTTTGTGCTTTATTTCGGAAAGAAACTGTTTCAAAAAGTTTCATACTTCATAAGAATATCCCGAAACATTTTTAAAAAATTGTAAAAAGTTTTTGTAATTTTTTATTTATTATATTTTTAACAATTTATATTTCAACAAGAACAAATAATGAATCCAAAAACAAAGATGATGTGACCCACCAAACGAAAGCGCTGGCACGTCAATAGACACACAAACACAAACACACGCACAAAATTCTAGCCCTCGCAACCAACGGCCGCTCTGCCAGGAAAGAGGGAAGGAGAGGGAAAGATGAAAGAATTCGGGTCTCAAGGGAGAGGGTAAGGAATCACTCCAATCCCGGGAGCAGAAAGACTTATCTTAGGGGGAAAAAAGGACGAGTATACACTCGCGCGCGCGCGCGCACACACACACACACACACACACACACACACACACACATATATCCATCCATACATATACAGACACAAGCAATGATATGTCTGCTTGTGTCTGTATGTGTGTGGATGGATATGTGTGTGTGTGTGTGTGTGCGCGCGCGAGTGTATACCCGTCCTTTTTTCCCCCTAAGGTAAGTCTTTCCGCTCCCGGGATTGGAGTGACTCCTTACCCTCTCCCTTGAGACCCAAATCCTTTCGTCTTTCCCTCTCCTTCCCTTTTTCCTGGCGGGGCGGCCATTGATTGCGAGGGCTAGAATTTTGTGTGTATGTTTGTGTTTGTTTGTGTGTCTATCGACATGCCAGCGCTTTCGTTTGGTGGGTCACATCATCTTTGTTTTTGGATATATTTTTCCCACATGGAATGTTTCCCTCTATTAGATCAAATAACCTGGGTTGTGAGTAACTGAATCTCCTTTCCCTTCTTCCCTTTCTTTCCCCTCTCTCCTCCCCGATGAAGGAACATTTGTTCCGAAAGCTAGGAACGTAAATTTTTGGTTCTGTTTTATGTGTATCTATCGGCTGTACTGAGCTGAGGTAAGTACTGGCCAGCCCCTCTATCTCTTTGTTAGTATTTGTAGAACAAATAATGAGACAATTGTAACAATTTTGTGCATTTTCTAGCATGAGGAGGACTGTATTTCATGCAAATAAGAAAAAATAAAGTAACATTTATTTCTTCACTGTGTGGCAATTGTCTTGTTAGCAAACCAATGTATCGTATATGATACATGGCCTGCAACAATGTGTAAATACATAAAAAAAAGAATATTTTACAATCAGTGGTGCCAACCAACACATTAAAGCTTGTTTTGTTCAGTTTAATGTATAACTCTGACTTCAGGTCTCTAAAGGTTAATTGAAGAGTACTGATAAAAAAAAAAATTCATTTTTGAAAATCTTTTTTTTTCATAATTTTGTAAAACACTGTTCACAATGGAGTCAAAGGAAATGGCCATTGCTAAAAACTCATTACAAAATGCAATATACCAAGATGTCAGAAATCTGAGCTCGGCTACAGTTGAAAGTTAATGTGCCAACTCATGACTGGCCGAAAGCTACCAAAACAACCAGGTTGGTGTCCCACTATTAAAAAATAATGACACTGGTAATATAACTAATTATGATGTCATATATTTCAAAAGAAAGATGATGAGACTTACCCAACAAAAGCGCTGGCAGGTCGATAGACACACAAATAAACACAAACATACACACAAAACTCTAGCTTTCGCAACCAACGGTTGCCTCGTCAGGAAAGAGGGAAGGAGAAGGAAAGACAAAAGGATTGGGTTTTAAGGGAGAGGGTAAGGAGTCATTCCAATCCCGGGAGCGGAAAGACTTACCTTAGGGGGAAAAAAGGACAGGTTTACACTCGCACACACACACATATCCATCCACACATACACAGACACAAGCAGACATTTGTAAAGGCAAAGAGTTTGGGCAGAGATGTCAGTCGGGACGGAAGTACAGAGGCAAAGATGATGTTGAAAGACAGGTGAGGTATGAGCGGCGGCAGATTGAAATTAGCGGAGATTGAGGCCTGGCGGATAGCGAGAAGAGAGGATATGCTGAAGGGCAAGTTCCCATCTCCGGAGTTCTGACAGGTTGGTGTTAGTGGGAAGTATCCAGATAACCCGGACGGTGTAACACTGTGCCAAGATGTGCTGGCCGTGCACCAAGGCATGTTTAGCCACAGGGTGATCCTCATTACCAACAAACACTGTCTGCCTGTGTCCATTCATGCGAATGGACAGTTTGTTGCTGGTCATTCCCACATAGAACGCTTCACAGTGTAGGCAGGTCAGTTGGTAAATCACGTGGGTGCTTTCACACGTGGCTCCGCCTTTGATCGTGTACACCTTCCGGGTTACAGGACTGGAATAGGTGGTGGTGGGAGGGTGCATGGGACAGGTTTTACACCGGGGGCGGTTACAGGGGTAGGAGCCAGAGGGTAGGGAAGGTGGTTTGGGGATTTCATAGGGATGAACTAAGAGGTTACGAAGGTTAGGTGGACGGCGGAAAGACACTCTTGGTGGAGTGGGGAGGATTTCATGAAGGATGGATCTCGTTTCAGGGCCGGATTTGAGGAAGTCGTATCCCTGCTGGAGAGCCACATTCAGAATCTGATCCAGTCCCGGAAAGTATCCTGTCACAAGTGGGGTACTTTTGGGGTTCTTCTGTGGAAGGTTCCGGGTTTGAGGAGATGAGGAAGTGGCTCTGGTTATTTGCTTCTGTACCAGGTCGGGAGGGTAGTTACGGGATGCAAAAGCTGTTTTCAGGTTGTTGGTGTAATGGTTCAAGGATTCCGGACTGGAGCAGATTCGTTTGCCACGAAGACCTAGGCTGTAGGGAAGGGACCGTTTGATGTGGAATGGGTGGCAGCTGTCATAATGGAGGTACTGTTGCTTGTTGGTGGGTTTGATGTGGACGGACGTGTGAAGCTGGCCATTGGACAGGTGGAGGTCAACGTCAAGGAAAGTGGCATGGGATTTAGAGTAGGACCAGGTGAATCTGATGGAACCAAAGGAGTTGAGGTTGGAGAGGAAATTCTGGAGTTCTTCTTCACTGTGAGTCCAGATCATGAAAATGTCATCAATAAATCTGTACCAAACTTTGGGTTGACAGGCCTGGGTGACCAAGAAGGCTTCCTCTAAGCGACCCATGAATAGGGTTGCGTACGAGGGGGCCATCCTGGTGCCCATGGCTGTTCCCTTTAATTGTTGGTATGTCTGGCCTTCAAAAGTGAAGAAGTTGTGGGTCAGGATGAAGCTGGCTAAGGTAATGAGGAAAGAGGTTTTAGGTGGCAGGTGATCGGCGTGAAAGGAAGTGCTCCATCGCAGCGAGGCCCTGGACATGCGGAATATTTGTGTATAAGGAAGTGGCATCAATGGTTACAAGGTTCCAGGCGTTCGAGAAAGTGGTTGGTGTCTTTGATGAAGGATGGGAGACTGCATGTAATGGGTTGAAGGTGTTGATCTACGTAGGCAGAGATGCGTTCTGTGGGGGCTTGGTAACCAGCTACAATGGGACGGCCGGGATGATTGGGTTTGTGAATTTTGGGAAGAAGGTAGAAGGTGGGGGTGCGGGGTGTTGGTGGGGTCAGGTGGTTGATGGAGTCAGGTGAAAGGTTTTGTAGGGGGCCTAAGGTTCTGAGGATTCCTTGAAGCTCCGCCTGGACATCAGGAATGGGATTACCATGGCAAACTTTGTAAGTAGTGTTGTCTGAAAGCTGACGCAGTCCCTCAGCCACATACTCCCGACGATCAAGTACCACAGTCATGGAACCCTTGTCCGCCGGAAGAATGACGATGGATTGGTCAGCCTTCAGATCACGGATAGCCTGGGCTTCAGCAGTGGTGATGTTGGGAGTAGGATTAAGGTTTTTTAAGAAGGATTGAGAGGCAAGGCTGGAAGTCATAAATTCCTGGAAGGTTAGGAGAGGGTGATTTTGAGGAAGAGGAGGTGGGTCCCGCTGTGACGGAGGACGGAACTGTTCCAGGCATGGTTCAATTTGGATAGTATCTTGGGGAGTTGGATCATTAGGAGTAGGATTAGGATCATTTTTCTTCGTGGCAAAGTGATATTTCCAGCAGAGAGTACGGCTGTAGGACAGTAAATCTTTGACAAGGGCTGTTTGGTTAAATCTGGGAGTGGGGCTGAAGGTGAGGCCTTTGGATAGAACAGAGGTTTCGGATTGGGAGAGAGGTTTGGAGGAGAGGTTAACTACTGAATTGGGGTGTTGTGGTTCCCAATCCTTTTGTCTTTCCTTCTCCTTCCCTCTTTCCTGACGAGGCAACCGTTGGTTGCGAAAGCTAGAGTTTTGTGTGTATGTTTGTGTTTATTTGTGTGTCTATCGACCTGCCAGCGCTTTTGTTGGGTAAGTCTCATCATCTTTCTTTTTAAATATATTTTTCCCACGTGGAATGTTTCCCTCTATTATATTCATTAATTATGATGTCTCTTTTATTATGCTTGATAAGACAATTTCTCCAGTCTCACCAGGAAACATTTTTTCAATTACTGAAACTAAAGGGCACGAGAGCAAAAATTCCTTTGATTATTTGCTCATGACGTCGCAAACACAAGAACAGGAAAAAGTTCACAAAAGCAATGCAAATACTAGTGAGACACATACTTTGACACAGCTCATGCAACTAATAACACAACAGTTTGCACAGCAAAACCAGGCATTTAAAGATTTCAAGAATTGTATTAGTCAACAGTTCAACGAGGTGAGCAAAACTATACGCACTGAATTATCTGGCGAATTATACAGTAAGTTAACAGAGCTCAGTAAACAACTAAAGCAAGAAATAATTACTGACATGTCCCAAAATATAAATACACTAACGGAAAAAGTAACATCCGTAGACTATAAACAAGAACAACTAGCAGGTGAGTTACAAAACATTAGTGAAGCATATTCTCAAATCCAGGAGACACCATCCAAAGTGGATGTGTTGGTAAAAAATGTGACAAACACAGTCAGCGAGATGCAAGACATATGCAAAAACCTATCTACAGAAATATACAAGTTCAGTCGAAGAGTAGATCAGTTAGGTTTAGAGTCAGAATTTACCAAAAAACAGAGAGATAAGTTATGTGCAGATGTAAAGGAAATAACTGAAAAATCTGAAGCCGGGATGCTGGATAAGGGCAGCATCCTTGTTGAAAAGGTAGTGTCAGAAAGCAAAATTTATGTAGATACTGTAGAAGCAGCTCTAAAAGAGAAAGAAAGTGAACTTCTAGCTAAAATTGATTCAGGTTTAAAGGAAGCAGAGGATAGGTTATGAGGCAGTGACGCTAAAACTACTGGCATTCCAAAACAACATGAGACAAAAAACAAACCTATGCTTTTAGAGAAGTTAGATACCTTCACTGGTTGCCCACAATATGGGGTTATCCCACTGAAGAAAAATAACAATGGTTGCATAATGCAACAACACTTGCCAGCAATTGCACCTGTCGAGTAAGCGCAGTTGCCATGCGCTACGCCATGAGCGAGCATTAAAATGCCTGTCACTGACAGTGCGGCATGTTTGTCAACATTACTTGCAGATGAGGGATTATTTAGGCATCGACAATTTCCGATATTTACTTCTGAAGGGAAAAGAACACACCCTGTAGTCTTAATAGAGCACTTCGAAATGTTAATGTTTTACCTCATACCTGGACTGAAGCCCAGAAAATTAGATTTGTTGTTGAATATACACAGGGTGACATTCTGCTATGGGCTATGGACATGGCAGAATGTTGCCACTATTATGAACAGTTTGAGACAGCATTTCTGGATAATTATTCGTCTGAGACCATACAAGAGAGGCTCAGACGTGAAGTATTCAATCTGGCTCCTTTCAGTAGCAAGTATGGAAGCTTAAGGGGCTATTTTGAAAAATATTTGAATAAAACCAGATACTGGATGAACCCGGTAACTCAAGAAGACATACTGAAAATTTTAAAGAGCTGTCTTCCTGCCCACATCAAGGAAAAACTCATTACCATCCCAGAACATGACACTGAATACTTTCTATCTGTACTGGACTCAATAGATTTGATATACGAAGAGATACTAGTACAACCCAAGCCTGTTAATATGCCGACAGCGACAGAGAGATTTTCAGCCTAACAAGTAAACAACAGATTCATAGTACAATGTGGATGGCAACCTTATCCCACACAGACCTATGGTAATGGTAATTGTAATCGTAATGGCAATGGAGAAAACCCTAAATCCAAAGGTGGATATAAAAGAAATGGGCAAAGATTTAGCAAAAACAACTACAACGAGCGAGTAGCATATGGCCAGCTTGTACAATATTTACAGACACAATCTACTGGCATTAATTAGTCGATCGCTTGGCAAATGCAAAACAATAACAGACTTTTGAATAACACATAGACAGCATAATTAGGCCACCAAAGTAACACACATATGCCAAACAACACGCATAGGCAAAGAGAATTTCAGTCCAGTGCCTCTCTGGATACTAATTGGTGTAATCAAACACCAACATAGTGGAAGTTACGCCCAACCCAGAGATTGATGCCACCACGATGCCGGAAAACTTGAACCAGTCACGGTAGGCCCCCATTCTGTGAACTTGGAGGGGAGTTGGGGCACGAGCTTGATCGTCACTTGCTTTATCAGATACGATCATGGTAATGATGTGAGAGATGATCTGTATCAAAGAAATGAGGGTACGCAGAAAAACTTGACAGAGGGCAAGGTCAAATATTGTGCTTGACACAGGTGCTATAACTGATTTGATGTCACAGGGATTCTTTCAAGAATTGAAGACACGTGGACATATACCCACACTGCCAGTCAAAATTGCAAAGTACAAACTATCACTGGTCAGAAATCGAAAGGAATCAAGATACAAGCCTTAATTCCCATAAAATTAGGTCAGTATTCTGTATGATGCAATTTTTTGATAGTAGAGAAATTAATAGTTGGTTGTTTAATTGGTATGGATACATTTAGGACATACCAAGTACAAATTGATACAGGAAAAGGCCAATGTCATTTCACAGTAAATAACAAATTATTTTTAATACACCTAATCAGGGGAAGTACTATTAGATGTCAAACTGAAGTTATTCACACTTTGAAGTTGCATTGGTAAATCCCATAGTTATGTTTGCCAACACATACAATAATGAACAGTCATCAGTATAAGAAGTAAATGTCGATACAATAAGCACAAAGGTAAGTGAATCAAAGTGCTTGTCTCAAGAACAGCAAGCAGAACTTAGGGAAATGATACTTGCTTATATACATATATTAAAAAACAGGTATTTTTAAGAATTTTGTGTACAAAATGGAAGTGTATCCTCACGAAACGTTTTGTTATACCTCATATCCTATACCATGGACAAAGAGGGAAGCAGTATGGAAAGAGATGAACAGGATGCTTGAATTGGACATAATACAACCATCATTTTCCCCTTATTGTAGTCCTATCTTGGCCATGAGCAAACCAGATAGCAAGGTGCACTTGGTCCTCTATGCACGTAACAGTGATGAGATTATTGTACCAGTCCGAACACGTCCAGACTATTTAGAGGAACAGCTTATGAAATTCCATAACACTAAATTTCTTACTATAATCGACCTCTGGTCTTCATATTGGCAAATAAAACTACATGAAGAAAGTCAGAAGTATACTGCCTTCGTATGTGGGGGGCAGGAGCTTCGAATTTGAAGTATTACCATTTGGACTGAACGTAAGTGCAGGTGTATTTATCTCTGCACTTGACAGGGTGCTAGGGCCCGAGCTTTTGAGTAAGGTAACAGTATACATGGATGACCTTTTGGTCGCTACAACCACTTGGGTACAACACTTAAGATTAATTGAACAAGTACTGAGCCATTTTTCCGAATATGGAGTAACAGCAAATCTCAAGAAATCTAATTTCGGACGAGGGAAGGTAAAATTTTTAGGACACACAATCTCTTTGGTTGACACACTGCCAGATCCTAAAATACTTGATGCCATCAGGAACTGCCCTGATCCTCAAAACAAGAGACAATTAAAGGCATACTTAGGCCTAGTGTCATTTTCAGGAAATTCATCCCTAACCAACTTATGAACAGTGATGCTTTACTCAATCTTCTCTGGAAAAACAGACCTTGGTTATGGGACAAGCAATGTCAAACCAATTTTGAAAACATCAAAACCGATACCGGAATTATCACTGGATGATAAAATACAACAAACAGTAATCAACCTTGAAACCTGGGCCAAATGTAGGAAAGGAATTTACGACAGAAAGCTGAAACGTACAACACAGTTTTACATAAGACAAAAGGTGTTACTTAGAATACATCCCAATCCACAAAAATTGGAAAACTGAACTGTAAGTGGCAATTACTATACACTGGACCATACATAATTACTAAAATCCCCTACCCGGTAGTATACAGATTGGTACACACGAACACAGGTAGAGACAAGGGCCTTTACCCACACAAAGACTTGAAAACGTATATATATCTAAAAACAAAGGTGATGAGACTTACCAAACAAAAGCGCTGGCAGGTCGATAGACACACAAACAAACACAAACATACACACAAAATTCAAGCTTTCGCAACAAACAGTTGCTTCATCAGGAAAGAGGGAAGGAGAGGGAAAGACGAAAGGATGTGGGTTTTAAGGGAGAGGGTAAGGAGTCATTCCAGTCCCGGGAGCGGAAAGACTTATCTTAGGGGGCAAAAAGGACAGCTATACACTCGCACACACACACATATCCATCCGCACATACACAGACACAAGCAGACATTTGTAGACATGTCTACTTGTGTCTGTGTATGTATGTATGTATGCCAGTGCACAGTTGGGGGGGGGGGGGGGGCAGTTGTAAAGATTCATATTATTTTTTTCCCTCTTGTTCTTTTCTTTTTATACATATAAGATATATACATGTATACGATAACTATAACTTTGTATTATAGATTATATTGGCATATAAACAAAACAAGTAGTGATACATTCTTCAATTGATTAATCTTCACCTGTTTTCTCTCTATAAGTGGTAGTGGTTGGACACATGACGAGTTCCGCCTAGTTAATATTGTTAAGAAAAAAATGTGATTCCACTTGTACATTAAAGAAGTGTTATACAAAGTTATTAGGAAAGCAAAGTTTATTCGTACATTCATATTCTGTTCATGATTTCACCCACACCGAGAATCCTACATCAAGAGGAATGAAACAAACAAGAATTTGCGTGAGCCGAGGAGGTGTGATCTGGATCCAGTATTGTCATACCAATCGCTATGCACAATAACAGTAACAGGAAAAGGATTTTTTATTTTTTTTATTTTTTTTTATTTTTTTTTTTTTTTTTTTTTTTTTCCTGGATGGTGCTTCCACGTGAAGTCTCAGCTTCCTCTTGCATGTTTCACAGTGGGAAACTGCTTCTCTTCTTCCTCCTTTCTCCTTGCATTTGCTGCAAACCACCAATCCTTCTCTAATTTTTTTCATTTTGCATTATAAAATGCATCTTCCCATTTAGTTTCCCCTTTAGTTTTCCTTCTTCTTTTCTTTGAATTTGCATTTCTCAACTGGTCAACTAGCTGTCTCATTAGATTTCTTCTCCAGGAAAGGTGAGGCTGCAATAGTTCTCCATATTTGTTTTTGTCTATTAAGTAAAAAATATAACTTTTCACTAAATCAACTTCAATCAGTGAGCAGAATAATTTTTTCCACCACTTACACCACCTTGTAAAACCATACCAACCACAGTACTGATCAACCCTTTCTACTCCTCCCATAAAATTTGTGTATTGTAAAATAACAGTGGGTTTCAGAAACTGGACAGGTTCCTTTTTCCTATAACTAATGATCAACTGGGTTTGAAGAGCAAAAAGGTACTCCGTACAGTCACTATCCTCTTGTCATGAAATGAAAGACATATAATTTTTATCTCACTTTGATAGGCACATAACTCATACACAGCAAGTTTTGTCTTGTTGAAATCACATGGAAAATCCCACCTAGAAGTCATGACGGTACTACCTGTTAGATGAAATTTCATTTTGTGCAATTGCCAAGTGAGTTGAGAGCTTATGTAAAACCTGTCCATAAAGATATGATAGCCAGGACTGCCTGCACAAGCTAGCACTTTCTTTGCAAAATGAACCACTATTCAAGTTGTACAGTAGATCATGATGAATTAAAATTTCTGTAGTTTCTTTCTATAATATGGAATGTGAAAAAAACATAACCATTTTCTGAATCACACAGACAGGAAACTCATGGGCATGTTTGGATTGTAACACTTGAATTCCTCCCTTGAAACATACTGTGTTCTTCTTCTGCATTCTTTTGATACATAAAGTTCTTAGCATTTACTGTCAATGAACTAACTAATATTCTCCACCTTGCTCCCTCTCGTACGTTGACAACCCTGAGTGGTGACAGTTGGAACTAAATGCAGCATGCAAAATATTAGGGTGGGGTGGGGAGAGAGCAGAACCCAGAGGAAAAAAATTCCTTTAAAAATGGAGTTGTTCTAGCCAGTCTTCTGCAATACAGTCAACTAATTCTGTCTTCAAATTCAAGGCCATGCTCAAAACAATATTACACCAAGAAAAGCCTTCAATTCTTCTAATGAAACATTCCTCCATGAGTACCACTTTGAGCATTTTGTAAGTGGAGTGACTTACTGTACCTTTTCTTTTGCATACATATTTGTAGCATTCCCAGTTTCACAAATAACGTTGTCAATGAAGAAGAGTTCAAAATATTCAACCTCAGATTTTGGTCGAATACAGTAAGGAATTGTGAAACATTGTTGCACAACAGAAAAGGAAAATTTCATGAGATGACCACTGCCATTATGATTAACTTTCAGGTATTTGCTACAGGTTGTCTCTCTTCATCACTATCTGCTGCATCAGTAGATTCTGATTCACTAGAACTTATATCACTGCACATAGCAGAAGTTTCTTCCCAATTACTTTCATCACTAAATTCACATTCATCCTCAATGTCTTTGGGAAGCCATCTGACAATGTCATCAACATCATCGGTATCATCTCAGTATTATCACTTACATGTTTTTTACTGGCCTTTATCATACTAGAAACATATGAATGCAACATGCTTCAAATTGTCTAGAGAATTCCAACAATGGAGCAGATAGTAAGAACAATAATGGAAACATGCTGTAGCAGAAAATTGTAATGATGGATGTAGTACGAATGTAGATTGGAAAGATTTAAACCTGGCAATCATAGTCCATGTGTGGTTGGACCAGAGCCTGGTAGATATGAAGGATAGTAGTGCAATTTGCACCACAAATGGTGTGGGGAAGGAAGCAGGTAGTGTCAAGCTTTTGTGAGCAGTCAGTCCATAGCTGATGAATATGGGGCAGCCAAGTCACATTTTTATTACACAAGAGGTCCAATAAATTAGGACTGTGCGACAACATACAAGCACTGGGTACACAAGCATAGTTCTTGGTTAAGAAGGACCACAGTAAGATGACAGAAATGCATGACCGACATTTCTGCATGAAAGAAATGTAAACCCTGGGAGGAGCTGTACCAAATGCAGAAGTCATCAACATGCAGTGCAGGAGTGACCTGTGGCCCAACAGAGGCCATTAGCCCATTAATGGTGATGATGAACAGTGTGTGACAGCACAGAGCCCTGAGAGACGCCATTCTCTTGGACCCTTGGAGAGCTGAGTGAAGTGCCAACTCTAATCTGGAACAATTGGTGGATAAAAACTGATGAGTAACAACTGGTAGGGAGCCTTGAAAGCCACAGTCATAGTGGGGAAGTAAAATGTGATGACACCAGGTAGTGTTTTATGCCTTATGTGTGTCAAAAAGGACTGCAATCAGGCATTGCCATTCTGAAAAAGCTTGTTGTATTGCCATTTCCAACCTAACCAGATGGTTGGTTGTTGATCATCCCTCCTGGAAACAGGTAACTGTTGATCGATGCTGAGTGTTTGCCCAGTTTAAGGATTGGAATGATGATACTATCTCATTATTGTAAAGGAAAGACAATCAAGCCAAATATGGTTGAAGATCACAAGGGGATGGAGCCAATGAGTAACATTAAAATGTTGTATCATCTGAATGTAAATGGAGTCTGAGTCTGGGGCCATATTGTGAGATGAGGCAAGAGCCTCAAGCAATTTCCAGCCAATGGACTGTTAATTACATAATTTGGAATTCCACGAGGCAAAGGGGGAAGGATGTCTTCAATTTGGTGCTTACTTGTCCAGAAGGTAGCTGACACAAAGTGGGTTGCAAGGTGTGTTATAACGTCAAGTTTAACACATATATTTCAGAACGACACAACACATATAAGTCACAGAGTAAGTTGACAAGTAAGACATGTGTACACATTAGCATTCGAATGAGCACTGAGTCCCAGTCTAGCGGCCGCTGCTCAGCTGGCTACTTAGGTGGCGCAGCTGCTGCACGGCTGGCAGACAGCGCCGCACGTAGAGGATGCGCGTAATTGTGCGGCGGCGCTTTGAATGATCGGCGAGTCACAACACTTTTCCCCCCTTTGAAATTGTTGCACTGGTCTTGATGGAGGTGTCCTGGAGATGGCTAACGTCCATAGGCATTGTTTGACTTGCCGTAAAGTCTCGAGGAGGAGGCTTCCCATACAGACAGAGTGTCCCCGATGATAACGGGTCGAGATGACAGGAGACGTAGGGGTCGAATCTGCTGGGGCCCCATGCACCAATCTGCCCATTGCGGCAAGTCTAGTTGATATGACAGGAGACATGGGCGATGTGTCGGCGTCCGTTGGAGGAGGAGGCGAGTACATTTGCTCTGACAGAGGATGGTCATCCGGTCCTGCATGGGCACGTCCCCTGGTGGCATCCGTTCTTGTGCTGGCATCGCGATGACGGTGAGAGGGCTGCGTTGTGAGTATTGAGAGATGCCAAGATCCCGAGCGTCAGGTAGAGCCAAAGGTGGAGTAGCGGCATTCGGAACAGGCATTGCTGGCACACAAGGCCGAAGGTGGTCCGAATGACGCACTGCAACATCCGTGTCCATCTGGATTTCATACAGGGGTCTGCCACGGTGTCTTAAGATGCAGCCCGGGCTCCATTTTGGCCGCCTGCCATATCCCCGTACCCAGACAAAGTCGTCAGCAGTGAACCAGCCAAGTAAAGGCACCCGCGGCTGTGAGGTGGAAGGCCGCAGAAGATGAAGTAGCGTGCAGGGCTGTCAGCCATGTAAGAGCTCAGCCGGGCTGTGGTCGCCCATGGGGATGAAACGGTAAGATGCCAGAAACTGGAGAAGCGCATCATCAGCAGCAGAAGAAGTCAGAAGTTTCCGCATCTGAGCCTTAAATGTGCGGACCAGTCATTCAGCCTCACTGTTGGATTGTGCATGGAGTGGTGGGGCCGTGACATGCATAACGCTGAGACGAGCACAAAAATCCGCAGATTCAGAAGAGCCAAATTGCGGACCACTATCAGCAACAAGAGTAGAGGGGAGGCCTTCCAAAGAAAAAATGTGGGCGAGAGCACTGGTGGTTGCCGCGGTGGTAGGCGACGTGCAACGGACAATGAAAGGAAAGTTAGAGTAGGCATCAATTACGAGGAGCCAATAAGTACCTAAAAAGGGTCCCGCAAAGTCAGCATGAATGCGCTCCCAGGGCTTCTCAGGTTAAGGCCACGGTGACAAAGATGACTTCGGGGTAGCGGCCTGTGAGGCACAAGGGCCGCAGGCAGCGACCATGTGTGCTACTTCAGAGTTGATGCCAGGCCAGTACACATGACGGCGCGCCAGAGATTTTGTGCGAGACACACCCCAGTGCCCTTGGTGAAGGAGGTGCAAGACCGAAGCACGCAAAGACGCAGGTACCACAACACGCGGCGAAGCATTGTGAGTGGAGAGGAGGATAACACCCTCCCTAGCCATGAGGTGGTAGCGCAAAGCATAGTAGTTCCGCAATGGATCAGAAGTCTTAGCGGATGGGTGATCTGGCCAACCCTTCTGAATACAGCGTAAAACCTAGGAGAGGGTAGGGTCAGAACCCGTAGCAGCCGCCAGCCTGTCCCCAGTGATGAGGAACCCGTCCACAACCCACTGCTCGACAACATCCAGGTGGAAACACAAAAGTTCATCCCTATCGAATGCCTGATCAGGACCCATGGGAAGGCGAGACAGAGCATCAGCATTTGCATGTTGAGCCGTTGGCCGGAAATGAATCTCATAATTGAAACAAGACAAGTAAAGAGCCCAACGCTGGAGGCGGTGTGCAGCCTTGTCGGGAAGTGACGTTGATGGATGAAACAAGGAAACAAGTGGTTTGTGATCCGTAACAAGATGAAATTTTGAGCCATAGAGAAAAACACCAAACTTATGAAGAACATAAATAATGGCCAAAGCTTCTTTCTCAATTTGAGAATACTTTTGTTGGGCATCCGTGAGCGTTTTGGAGGCATAAGCAATGGGTTGTTCCGAACCGTCAGAAAAACGGTGCGCAAGGACTGCACCGACCCCGTATTGAGAGGCGTCTGTGGCAAGAACAATATGTTGGACAGGTCGATAAGTAGCCAGGCACGGGGCCTGTTTCAGCATAGTCTTCAATTTCTGGAAAGCCGCTTCGCATGACGCGGACCAGTGAAAAGGCACGTTTTTATGCAACAGGCGATGCAACGGCTGAGCCACCAAAGCCGCAGATGGTAAAAACTTGTAATAGTATGCTATTTTCCCCAAGAAGGCCTGCAGTTCCTTAACAGATGTAGGGCGAGGCAGGGCATCGATTGCAGCAACAGTTTGCTGAAGTGGACGAATACCATCCCGAGAGAGTTGAAACCCCAAGTACGTGATAGATGCCTGAAAAAATTGTGATTTCTGAAGATTACACTTAAGACCGGCAGTCTGTAAGACATGAAAAAGTGTGCAGAGATTTTGAAGATGTTCTTCAGTGGTGGAGCCAGTGACAACAATGTCGTCTATGTAATTGATACAACCAGGGACAGGGAGCAATAATTGTTCAAAGAATCGCTGAAAGACAGCAGGGGCGCTAGCAACCCTGAATGGCAAGCGTTGGTATTGATAGAGGCCGAAAGGCGTGTTAAGGACCAGAAACTGCCAGGAAGCAGCGTCGAGAGGAAGTTGATGATAGGCTTCTGACAGGTCAATTTTAGAAAAATACTGGCCTTCAGCAAGTTTAGTGAACAGTTCTTCAGGACGGAACATAGGGTAAGTGTCGATGAGGCATTGAGCATTTACAGTGGCTTTGAAATCACCACAGAGATGAATATCACCATTTGGCTTAGCAATGACAACGACAGGAGAGGGCCACTCACTGGAAGTGACAGGAAGCAAGACCCCTGAAGTAGTGAGACGATCCAACTCCCGTATTACCCGATCACGAAGGGCCACAGGAATGGGCCGAGCCCGAAAAAACTTAGGCCGAGCAGTGCGTTTGAGCATGATATGAGCTTCAAAGTCGTTTGCACGGCCTAACCCAGGAGAAAAAAGGGACGAAAATGTCGTCGACAAGGAATCCAGTTGAGCATAAGGAATAGCATCAGAGACAATATTGACACAGTCATCTATGGAGAACCCAAAAACGCGAAAGGCATCAAAACCAAAAAGATTTTCTGCGTTGCTCTGGTCGACCACAAATATGGGAACAGTGCAAATGATGGATTTGTAAGATACCTCAGCATTAAACTGTCCCAAGAGAGAAATCTTCTGTTTATTGTACGTACGTAATTGCTGAGTGACAGGTGACAGGAGTGGAGAACCCAACTGAAGATACGTCTGAGAATTAATTATAGTGGCAGCAGAACCGGTATCCACTTGCATGGGAACATCTCGACCAAGGATTTGGACAGTGAGGAATAACTTCCCTGAAAGGGAAGAAGTGCAATTGACAGACAACACAAAATCAGAATCAGCATCATGTTCATGAACATCATGTATGCGGTCGGATTTGCAAACGGAAGACACATGACCTTTCTTTTTGCAATTGTGACACACAGCCCAACGTTGGGGACAATCCTCGCGTGAATGTTTCGTAAAACACCGCCGACATGAAGGAAGTTGCCGGGGGTTTTGCTGCAGTTTCTTAGCGGGTTGTTTACGGCTAGGCCGATGCTGCACGTGGGAGCGCACTGCGGCCACGTCGGCCGGCGGGGACGCGCCGCACGCGTCGTCAACAGAGCACAGAGGTTGTATTTCCCCGGCATCACCCCACGCCTCTATTTGCGCCCCAGCGGCGCGAGAAATTTCAAAAGACTGCCCAATGGAGAGAACTTCATCTAGAGTCGGATTCGCCAACTGAAGGGCATGTTGCCGAACTTCTTTGTCGGGCGCCGACCAGATAATAGCATCCCGTACCATGGAATCGGCATAGGATTCTTTGTGAACATCAGTAACAAATTGACACTTTCGACTGAGGCCGTGAAGTTCAGCAGCCCAAGCGCGATAGGATTGATGTGGCTGTTTTTGACAATGATAAAAGGCAACACGAGAGGCTACCACATGCATTTGCTTTTGAAAATAGACAGACAGAAGTGAGCACATTTCAGCAAAGGACAAAGATGCAGGATCCTTCAAAGGAGCCAATTGCGACAACAACCGATACATTTGAGGTGAAATCCAGGAAAGGAACAGAGACTTACATGGTTGTTCGTCCGTGACATGAAATGCCAAGAAGTGCTGTCGAAGACGTTTTTCATAATCAGACCAGTCTTCCACCGTCTCGTCGTAAGGAGGAAAAGGACGTATAGCCAACGACGAGAAACGCCCCACATTTGACGCCGCGACGAAATCGCGAATCGCCACTGTTAGAAGCATTTGCTGTTCAAGGAGATTTTGCAATAGTTGCTCTACAGTAGCCATGGAACCCTGTGGGTCAACGGTGAAAAGGAAAAATCCCATCCTCGTCGCCAATTGTTATAACGTCAAGTTTAACACATATATTTCAGAACGATACAACACATATAAGTCACAGAGTAAGTTGACAAGCAAGACATGTGTATACGTTAGCATTTGAATGAGCACTGAGTCCCAGTCTAGTGGCCGCTGCTCGGCTGGCCACTTAGGTGGCGCAGCTGCTGCATGGCTGGCAGACAGCGCCGCATGTAGAGGACACGCGTAATTGTGCGGCGGTGCTTTGAATGATCGGCGAGTCACAACAAGGTGTTCAACAAGAGACAACATGTCAGTGCAGAGACCATCCTGAAGAAAGACACCTGTTACTGTTACAGTTGTGGATATTTGGTGGCCCTGAAGATTACAGAGCTTGGTCGGCACTGGGGATGATGAGGCATAGCACCCCGGGCAGCTGATGTAACACCCCTTGCATTTTTTCTTACTCCATTTAATTATATAGTGGCCCTTAGCACAAAGTCACTTAAAACTGTCCCATGAGCAGCACTGAAGTGACGAGGAGTATCACCATTGTGGGAATACAGATCACAGTCAATTAGAAGACCGATACCGGATGAACTGGTACTCCCCACAGGGTTGGTCTGCGAAGGGTATCAACTGAAATGCTGCAGGGCTCTTCAGTAATCCTGAACAGCTACTGCAATGTCTTTGGTACAGCATGGCACTGGCCAGTGGTAGAGGGGAACCACAGAAAGGGGAACAGCAGTTCTAACGATATGGGTGCCACATCAGAAATATTTTGTACAGCCTCATCCATGCAATCTGATAGAGGGGTAAAGGTAACAGTAGAGGCATACAATTGCCACTTGCACTCAACATTGTAAATGGTTTGCATGGCAGCAACAAGGAAGAGGCAGGGTCATCAGAAAATGGTCACTGTCACATAGGTTGTCATGTGATGACTAATGTAGTGAAGCCATGAGATCAGGAAATATGATCATTAGATCAACATCCAAAAAGGTGCTATGAGCAGCAGTCTGGGGAGTAGCACCATCAGTGTGGTTGGTATGAAGTTTGCCGTGCCTGTGTGGTCAATTTGAGTGACAACCACCACCTCCAACTGTTCACTCTGCCATTGATGCATAAATCTTCTGTCAGATAATGACAGTATGCAAGAGGACAGCACATTAACATACAGCACCATCCCAATAAGACTCAACATCTTTGACAGGTATGTGATTTCCCTTTATCCCAATGTGCCCATGTAC
The DNA here is from genome assembly GCF_023864275.1 of Schistocerca cancellata. Classification (NCBI taxonomy): domain Eukaryota; kingdom Metazoa; phylum Arthropoda; class Insecta; order Orthoptera; family Acrididae; genus Schistocerca; species Schistocerca cancellata. The sequence goes on from NC_064631.1 coordinate 683,947,295, forward strand.
CAAGCAAAAGACCACCACCTTGTCTCAGCATTGGAGCTGCTGTAAGGTGCCATGGATAGGATGAATGAACTGGTCTACTGAATACAATTGGGGGACCGCTTGTAGCACATTGAGCAAGTCATAGCAGACAAGAAATCGTGTACAGTAATACCTTTAAAGCCATTCCAGGATCATCATAATGTTATATAATTCCACAACATAATTTGTAAATTGTTCTAGAAGGTGCACTTGGAAGAACCTGTCAGAGAAAACAGCTGAACAACTGACAGCATTCCCTTGCTGGGATCCATCCTTATAAACAATGATAAAGCTGTGATACATACTTAAAACTGTAGAAAGCAGAACTGTAAAATCTTAATTTGGAGTACAAGTACAGGCATTAAACCACTTAGGGCCTGTGAAATGCACCGAAGCATCAATTTGAGCGACTTAACCACAGCCTCCAGCTATTTACTTTCCCATTGATGCATAAATCTTCCATCAGATAATGACGGCATACAAGAGGACAGCACATCAACACACAGCACAGATTTCTGATATATCCATATCTTTGAGACAGTCAGCAGCATGTAACCTTAATGGCCTGGTGCATGGGGGTGATTACTGAATAGCTGCTCAAAGTTGGGTTGGACCACCACACTAAATGTCAATGAATAGGGTAATAACAAGATTTTCAGGACCTGTAGAGCCAGAAGGAGGCGTCACTGAATCCGGAGTGTTGGTTCACCTGCATCTGCACACAGGCTCTGAACTGAGCTGGTCTGAAAGGCTCCAGTCGATATCTGAATGCCCTCATGGTGGACAGCTTCTAACATCCTGAGGTAGGAAATATAAGCTGATTCATAAATCATGCAACCATAATCTGTGATCTGATAAATGTCCTATGAAAATTAAGGAGGTGGGACCCATCAGCTCCCCATGCCTTCCACTGAGGCATTTCAAAATATTAAATGATTTGACACCCTTTGATCAGAAGGTCTTTCAGGTGCAGGCACCAGGTTAATTTTGAGTCAGTGGGCCCAAAAAGCACATATGGTCCTCAAAATTTAGAATACTGGCCCTTGTGTAAGCTCTGGTGGGTGTAAACTGCATCAAGCACAGTTAAGGTTAACACCTAGTCTCCTCATGCAACAACCCAAAACCAGTTTTTTTTAGCCCAAGCTTCCAGTCTTGTTATGGTCAGCTGACTATGTCTCACTGTCATGGTAAATTGGAAGAAGAGTAGAAGATTGCAAAGTCATCCACAAACAAAGAACTTTTAACAAGGCTTCTGACTGCAGATGACATGCCATCCAAGCACTATGAACAGTTTGCCACTGACAACACTGCCTTGTTCTCCTGAATAAAATGGTCAGACAAGGAATCACCAACACAATAGCAAAAGTGCCTGCCCTCAAGGAAGGATCGCACAAGAAGCAGCAGACATCCATGTGGACCCCATTCACAAAATTGGTGAAGGATGTTATAGCTGCAGATGATACCATATGATTTTTCAAGATTAAAAAAAGAATGCATGAACTAAATGATTGTGGAGCAAGAAAGAATCCTGTCTTGCCATCTAAAATAGAATTACGTTGTCAAAGGCAGAACGGTAGCTCCTGAAACTACATGAGGAGGCACAGCTGACTCCAGGATCTGAGGAGGCAGATGAGGCAGTGGTTGACCACGTGCTTGAGAATCTTATCCGTACAGCTCGTAAGGACTACACTTCAGTAGCTATTAGGACTGACACAACATTTGTCTGATTCCCATAAGGGAATTAATATTGCTTCCTTCCAAGTGACAGGGTACTATCAGTCAAAGCAGGTCTGATTGAAACAAGAAAGGAGCTTGACTTTGGCTCCAGGGCACAGATGATGGAGCATGGCATAATGGATTTCTCTGATTCCAGAGCAGTGTCTCTAGCTGTAAAGAGACCTAATTCCAATTCTCAAATTGGCAATGGAAGATTTTAGACCTCCTCATATTATGAGAAAAAGTGAGCCTCTTCATCTCCACAGGCCTATGGAACATCTGAAACTAAGGAGTTTGCCTGGATAATGCAGTGACAGTGAAAAAATGATTAGCTACAACCTAAGCCTAGGTTTTAGACCCCTCCAGCCAGACTCCATTTTTCAACAAGATTGTAAGGGTAGGTGTACTACCTTTGTCTGAAATCCACCTTATTGAGTCCCAAACTCGTGCAGTGAATGTAGACCGATTAACAGAAATCACAAACTGCTTCTGTGAGTTCCTCTTCTTGTCACTTGCCTCACTTGTGCTCTCACAGACTTAAAAGTGCGAAGATTTCCTGCAGTTGGATGGTTTTTGAACTGCTGAAAAGCTGCACATCTGGACATGAATGCTGAGTGACATTCTTTGTTTCACCAAGGAACAGGCTGTCATCTGAGGTGGTTACTAGACTGGGAAATGGAATTTGCGGCAATTACTTGGATCACACAAGTGATATGGTCCACCGTCTCCTGGGCACATTTATTTTGTTCGAAGATGACCTAATGACTATTTCACAACCAACTGCCCTTTGAAGCATCCCTCTTTGCGATCTCCTGTTGACCACTGTCCAAATCAGCAAGTGGATCCAAAGTGAAAAATGGTGACGAATGCAAATCTGTGGCCACTTCACACTGAACTGAGTCCAACAAGTACTAGGGATGAAAACTAAAAGTACTGAAGATGATTACATAGCTGTCGAACAGTGTATCATCTGACCTGAGTTCAAAAGGGAGATACTCTCTAAATGGATGAGCTGCTCGACAATTCAAATCCTGGGGCAAGTGGTAGCCAAAGTTGTTTAACACTTTTTCCAGCAATGTCCTCTAACACCTTGTGAAAATAAAAAGGGGAGACCTGCTCAAATGTTTCCTCTGCTCTCTCAATTACGATCAAAGTGTTATGGCAGACTACTGACACGTTACTATAATTTGGAGACATCGCCCATGGACCGAGCAACGAGCTCTCTTTGTAGGGTGGGTGGGTGTTAGTACTACCTGACAGTACACCTGTGCTGTCAGGAGACAATGCAAACTAAGGTCATTCCATAGGGATCTCATGAGCCACTAGGAAAACAAATGTTGAATCAGGCTGAGCCCCATGTGCCAAAGCAAGCCCTATACAACTAGGGGACAGCAGGTACCCTACAGATTGCCTGTCAGAGGCCAATGTACAGACCCTTCCAGATGCCCTCTCAGGGCTGTTCATGCTTGTGCCAGGTAAATTATTATCTACTTTACACAATATTATTACTGGTTACTTTTTCTAAACAAATACTTTATTTACTATAAGTTAATTACCCCAGAAAATTACTCCATTAGACAACAAAGAGTGAAAATGTACAAAATAAACCATGACCTTGTTTTAGGACAAAGCAGTTAGACACTTTTAAAGACAAAACATGCTGAACTGAGCTTCTTGATTTGCTTGGCTGTCTTGATGCCATTTTAATGTGTTATCCACCTGGACCCCAAATAATTTTGCTTTATTCATGGAGAACCCGTTACGAAAGCTAAACTGGGAGTCGGTTAACAAGCCGAGCTCAGATAAATGAGTAATTACACTATTTTTAGGAAATGATTTATTAGTGTATTAAGTTGGTATATGTGCAATAACACGCTTACCAATATGTTCCAGAATGATTCACATAAAAATGGGATTTTCCAGGGCTCACCTACCTCAAATGAAAATTTTTTCCCATGTTAAGTGACAATATACTTTTGCTTGAAGCTGTAAAACCCATCAACACTTTGAATGATAAAGGTTTTATACACCAGTGTAGAACTTCCCAGCACTTTACAAAACAAAACCCATAAAAAACACACTTTTGGGAAGATCTTTGATGTATGGTAATATGCACACTGCATATTTTCATATTATGAAAGACTATGGAAACTCCAGGTTGGAATATCAACAACATAAAGAGAAGACAGATTGCTACTCACTGTAAAGATGACATATTGAGTTGCATACAGGTACAATGAAAAGACACAAACATGTTAGCTTACAGCCAAAGCATTCTTCAGAAAAGCAGAATTCACACAAGCAAGCACACATCACACAAACACGACTGTTATCTTCAGCAGCTGGAACTGTCTGAGCTGCTGAAGATGGTGGTCATCTGTGCCTGAAGTGAGCTTGCTTGTGCGAATGAATATGCCTGTGTGCTTCATTTCTGAAGAAGGCTTTGGCCGAAAGCTAATGTGTCATTGTCTTTTTGCTGTCCCAGTCTGCAACTCAATGTGGCATCTTTACAGTGAGTACCAATCTATCTTTTCCTTATATTGTTGGACACATAAATACAGCATGGTAGCTTCTGAAGCACTGCAATCAAGTTTGCGCTGTGTGATGCACTTTTGTCAATCAACATAACTCATGTCATGTGATCCCACCAGCCAATGACAGCAGATATTCAGAGCATAGGACATATGATATACTCAGCCAATAGCAAAATCACTTTTAAGCAGTGCAAACACACAGATTAGAAAAGTTAATGATTTAAATTAGTATGTGTACAGTTACAAGAAAAGCTAAGCTTTCATGTACAATATTGGTCATTAAAAATGTCTTGCTGTTTTTTCCAAGGGTGTTGTTAGGCAGGATCCTAAGAGCACAGCTTAAATTGCAGCAGATGGATATTTCTGACAAGCACAATTATAAATTTCAATGCTGTGCACCCATTTTGTGACTTACCTAGCTGAATACCTGTTCTACTGAGGGCTCAACTTTTCTACAGAAAAGACAATTGTGCGTGAAATTGCATATATCAAATATAAATGTGGCAGTGAAATTTTAAATAATGGCATAAATAGCTTGCCTTTTGGGTCTGAAGTTGTTCTAAGTGGCTGTCCCTAAAAATGTCAAGTTTTGAATAAGAGTCAAATGCTCCATGATTTGAGAAATTCATCGCACTTTCTCACACATAGCATAATTCATCTTGCTTAAAAGGACATTTACTTTGAAAATAACACTTCTCAAATAAACATTCACAATACTTTCTCACAACTGTTACAAATGTTTAAACAGTTGTGATATCACACTCATCAAAAGCAGTTTGCTGTCACAAAGTGTTGCATAGTCTTCGTCCTAAAGCCTTCGACACATTTTTCTGTCAGCAGATGCTTGTGAGTGCACTGTGTTTTGTTGAAAATGATGCTTTTTCTTTTCAACTAAAGTTTTATTCTGATGACATTCACTTGTTTATATTTTACTGCTGATGTATTACTCTGCAGTACCAGGCTAAGTCCTTAACACTCAAAATTACAAAAATTTGACTGAAAATTAAAACACTGAAACATTTCTGGAATTCTAAAAAAAAATTCCCAGGATTTTCTCCGATGAAATTCATGCATTTTTTCCTGATTACCTAATTGTCTTGAGGCATATACACTCTGTTTACTGACCCATAAAGTTCTTTTCAAAAGAGTGACATGCCATGCTCTAGCAGGGAAATGCAGGGAGTCACCTGAAAAATGCTCTTATCAGAGCACAAAAAGGGTGAACATTCTAACATATTTGCACTTTTTTATGCTGAGAGGGAAGAAGACAGTGGCAGTGACAAAGAGATGAAAAATAATAAATACTGGAACATGGTTGTTTGGTTGGTTGATTTGGTGGAGGAGACCAAACAGCAAGGTCATCGGTCCCATCCGATTAGGGAAGGATGGAAGGAAGTCGGCAGTGCCCTTTCAAATGAACCATCTGACATTTGCCTAAAGTGATTTAGAGAAATCACTGAAAACCTAAATCAGGATGGCCGGACAGGGGTTTGAACTGTCATCCTCCCAAATGCGAGTTGAGTTTGTTAATCACTGTGCCATCTTGCTCAGTGGAACATAGCAGATAGTGGATGCATTGTATAAAGAGCACAGGACACAAAGGCAATGTGAGAGAAAGAGAGGGACACAGTGGCAGTGGAAAATAGTTGACATTGGCAGAACAGTGCTAGGAAAAGAGTGAAGGAGATGATGCCAGTGAGAGAGGAATAAAGACAAGGAGAAAGTAGATGTGGTTGACAGCTATTGATAATGAGAGACAGAGTCTGTGACAAAGACAATAAGGACGAGAGAGATGGTAACAGTGGAAAGAGACAGTAGCAGTGAGAAGGAATGAATGAGATAGTAGCAGCAAGAGAGACTAAGAGGGAAACATTAACAATGAGAGAAGACTGCAGAAGTACGACAGAACAAAGGGGACTATGACACCTCCATCTATATGCTAAAAACCACTGTGAGGTACATCGCAGAAGGTACGTCCAGTTACTACGGTTTCTTCCTGTTCCATTCACGTATGGAGCGCAGGAAGAATGAATGTTTGAATGCCTCTGTGAGCGCAGTAATTATTCTATTCTTATCCTCATGATCCTTATGTAAGCGATACAAAGGGGGTTGCAGTATATTCGTAAAGTAATCATTTAAAGACGATTCTTGAAACTTTGTTAACAGACTTTCTTGGTATAGTTTATGTCTATCTTGAAGAGTATTCCAGTTCCATTCCTTAAGTATCTCTGTGATACTCCCCCACAGAGTAAAAACTGTCCTTCTCTGTATATGTACAATATCCACTGTTAGTCCTATTAGGTATGGGTCCCACATATTTGAACAATATTCTAGTCCCTGGAGCACGAGTGACTTGTAAGCAATCTCTTTTGTAGACTGACTGCACTTCCACAGTACTCTACCAATGAACCAAAGTCTACCGCCTGTTTTACCCACGACAGAACCTATGTGATCATACCCCTGCAAAATGTTACACCCATTTGTGCAAGTTGGCCAATTCCAACAGTGACTCACTGATATTATAGTCATAGGATACCACATTTTTCCATTTTGTGAAATGCGAAATTTTACATTTCTGAACATTTAGAGCAAATTGCCAATCTCTGCACCATGTTAAAATCTTATCGAGATATGACTGAGTATTTATGCAGCGTCTTTCAGGGTTGGGTTGTTTGGGGGGAAGAGACCAAGCAGCGAGGTCATCGGTCTTATCAGATTAGGGAATGACGGGGAAGGAAATCGGCCGTGCCCTGTCAAAGGAATCATCCCGGTATTTGCCTGGATCAATAGAGGGAAATCATGGAAAACCTAAATCAGGATGGCCAGACACAGGACTGAACCATTATCCTCCTGAACGCGAGTCTACTGTGCTAACCACTGTGCCACCTTGCTCGGTTTTCTTTCAGGTAGTACTTCATTATAGGCAACTGCATCATTTGCAAAAAGCCTGATTTTACTATTAATGTTGTCTGCAATGTCATTAATATACAATATGAACAGCAAGGGTCCCAACGCACTTTCCGGGGTACGCCTGAAGTTAGTTCAACGTCTGATGATGATTCTCCATCCACAATGACATGCTGTGTCCTCCCTACCAAAAAGTCCGCAATCCAGTCACAAATTTCACTTGATACCCCATTTGATCATACTTTTGACAATAAGTGGAGGTACAGTACTGAGTCAATTGCTTTTTGAAAATCAAGAAATACAGCATCTACTTGATTGCCTTGACCCAAAGCTTTCAGTAGGTCTTGTGAAAAAAGTACGAGTTGGGTTTCACATGATCACTGTTTTTGAAATCCATGCTGGTTGGCATTGAGAAGGTCATTCTGTTCAAGATAGCTAATTATGTTTGAGCTCAGAATGTGTTCTAAGATTCTACAACAAATCGCTGTCAAGGATACTGGACAGTAGTTTTGTGGATCAATTCCTTCTTGTAAACAGGTATGACCTGTGCCTTAACCCAAGAACTGGGCACAGTTTTTTCTTTGGAGGAACTATGATAGATTATAGTTAGCAGACAGGCTGCCTCAGCTGCAAATTCAGTATATAATCTGACAAGGATCCCATCGGAGCCTGGAGATTTGTTCAATTTTAATGACCTCTGCTTTTCTCAACACCACTGACACTAATATTTATTTCATTCATCTTGTCAGTGGGATGAGGATTAAATTCAGGCAATTCTCCTGGATTTTCCTTTGTAAAGGAACTTTTGAAAACTGTGTTAAACATTTCAGATTTTGCTTTGCTATCCTCATCCTATCTCATTCACCAGGGACTGGACACTAACTTTGGTGCCACTAACAACCTTTACATACAAAAGAATTTCTTTGAGTTCTGTGAAATATCACTTGACAATATTCTACTACAGTAGCCATTGAAGGAATCATGTATTGCTCTCTTGACAGCCAGATTTCACTCAGCATCTCTCTATCTAGCCCTATGCATTGATTTACACCTATTATGCAGTAATCTACTGTTTATTTACAGTGACTGTATACCATGGAGGTTCCCTACCATTATGAACTGTTTTATTGGATACACATCTATCCAGTGTGTGGTCAACTATTCTTTTAAACTTGAGCCAGAGTTCCGCTATATGCTTCTGCCCTGTGATGAAAGTTTCAAGTTCATCATTGAGATATGACACTACTGATTATTTATCTAGTTTACTGAACATATATATCTTTCCCCTTGTTTTAATTGTCTTTTGTACTTTGGTAATCACTGTTGCTACAACTGTGTCATGGTCACTAATACCAATTTTGATGTGTACATTCTAAAGAGATTAGGTCTATTTGTTGCCATTAGATCCAATATATTTTCATCATGAATGGGGTTCCCAATTATCCAGTCTAGATTTTTTTCAGAGAAGGTATGAAGTAAAGTTTCACAGGACGTCTTATCACACCCACCACAAACAAAACTGTAATTTTCTCAATTAACTGTTGGATGAGTAAAGTCTACATCGATGATTACAGTGTGATTGGGGAACTCCTGTATAAGGGAACTAAGGTTTTAAGTTTTTAGTTACATCAGGAGACAAGTCTGTTGGGGGACAGAAGGATCCCATAATCATTATATACCAATCCCTGATAATGAGTCTTCCAAAAAATCTAACATGAGCTTCAATTTCTACCTTGGTGGATTTGAGTTTCTTGTCTACTGCAATGAACACACCACCTCCATTTCCCATTTATCTACCCTTTCGATATAAACTCAAATTTTTCCCAAAATCTCACTGGTATCCATTTCACGTTTCAACCAGCTTTCTGTACCTAGTATTAAGCAAACTTCACTGCTTTTCATGAGTGCTTCAAGCTCTGGCACTATGTTGTAAATGCTTCAGTAGTTTACCATTAGGATTTTTATACTCTGATCTGTGGGAGGCATTTCTTTTGACCTTACACTGGTATTTCTGCGTTTCCTACAGCTATCATTATCTGGATTGGACGGAGGGTCGCCTAATCTAAAAAAAACCTTGTGTGCATCCCACACACAGTCAGCTAGCTGCATAGCACCCTCTGATGCATAGTGCACACCTGACCTGCTTAGGGGAACTGTACAGTTCTCAACACTATGGCACAAATCCAGGAAGTCACAACCTAGCTTGTCACAGGTGAATGAGGTCCCCAGGCATACACACTGGTGTCCTTTCCTGTCCCTTTCTGCCATTTCCCTAAGTGGTACCATCATTTACCGTACATTTGAACTGCTGACAGTTAATAGACCCCTACCCTTTTGTGTTTGCTTACTTCTGACACCAGACAAAACAGGTTTCCCTAAAACAGGTCAAGTGAGTCCCACTGGCTCAGTTTCAGTGCAAGACAGCACCTTGAACTTGTTGGTTGGGGGGGGGGGGGGGGGGGGGGGGGATCAGTACAACATCCCAAGTCCCCCATGATTCCAGTCTAGCATGTGCAGGGTGCCTAGATCTACAATGACACACCACTTGCACTCACGTGAACAGGTAATGACATATCCTGTAATTTGTGCAGAGGAGACAGTTCCACAAGAGAGGATAGTACTTGAGGTACCTCTGGTATAGGTGTCATGTGTACACGAGTCCTGGGAGCTCTTCCAACAGACTGATTCGCAGCAGCTGCCAATCGTTTAGCAGTAGTCAGGGTGATTTCCAGTTGCTTATGAATATCAACCATTTTGGCTGGTGCAATGTATTACAAGGCAGTGAACAAATAACTGATTATCTTTCAGTCTGTTGATGTAGAAAGTTGCTAATTCCCTATAATAACTGACGCAGATACACAAAAATGAAATTTCTATTAAGGGAACTCAAAAAGCTGCGGAAAAAATTACTAGTTTCCTAAAACATTCTGCTGTTAATTATGGTTGTTAGCAAACTCAAAAACAGAATTAATTTATGATAAATGCAGATAATATTTAGGGCTCTTCCTCTTTGAGGGAAAACTGTGAACAAGGAGACAGTGATGAAGAGACATAAACAGATAATGACAATGAGTTGGGCTGAATGAATGAGTGAATGAGAATGGGCAAGTGGGAGTGAAAGAGTATACGCAATTTACAGTGATAGACTAATAGGTGTGAGTTGTGGCTACGGAAGCTTGTGGGGTTAGAGGCAAGTTGCATGTTAAAAAGAATGTGAATATGTTTGTATGCTGAAGTGTGTGAGAAAATTTTTAAAGGTGCTGAGGAAGATGGAATGAGGCAGCTGGTACACCACTTTTCAGTCAGAGTCTTTTAAGCAGAAGCATATTCACCTTTTTGTGGTCCAAATAGAGCATTCCTCAACTGGTTAATAGTAAACTCAGGTCTTTGGCTGATGATATAATTATCTAAGATATTGCATTGTTCGGAAACAAAACTGTACAGATATTTAAAAAGATCTTCTTCATCAGTGGTTCCCAACCTTTTTCAACTTGCAAACTCTTCTACGATGATCTGAGTTGGATGAACCACTGACTTTGAGATTATATATACAGCACACATGCATGAAATTTAATTCCCAGCAAAAAGTTTAATAATCTTAAATTAACTTTAACCTTAGTGGTTAAAACCTGGAGTTACTCTAATTATGGCTTAAAAGTTACACAACATGTAGGCCTAGTTGCAATAATAAATTTAAGTTTTCATTGTGATTACCCACCTATTCCTTGGAATTCAGCTAGAAGGTTGTGCCTATTTTCCATGGCACAGAGCTTTGAAGTCAGGGACCACAGAAGTTAAATTAAGTCTTAAATCATTTTAAGCACAAAGTCTGTTTCTCCATTTATTTTTTAGATAGGCATATGAAGAAACTGACTTTTGCAAAAATATGTGGATGAAAAGGGTAATAAAACCATTATGACTTTATTTTCTAACACTTGGAACTGCTTTAAACTTAACCAAAAATAGTTGTACTGTGACTGAAAATCAGTGGACATTTCAAGAAGCTGTTCTTTCTCATTTACACTTAATGTGGATTCTAAAAGAACTGCGAATCCAATTGTTATTATTTGATAAAGCTGGGAAATATTCTCTGAAGGTTTTTCCAAGCCCCTTCAAGTGTTCTTTAACCATGTTCTTGACATTTTAGTCCAAAAAGAGATAATTTTCCACAAGGAAGTCATGAAGGGTATCAAAGCTCTCGGTTTGATTCATATTGAAACAAGTTTCCCAAAAATTAAGTTTTATAATGAATGATTCAATATGGTCTTGCACAATATAAATGTTTATATTTAACCCCTGGAGAGATACATCTACATCTACATCTACATGATTACTCTGCAATTCACATTTAAGTGATTGGCAGAGGGTTCATCAAACCACAATCATACTATCTCTCTACCATTCCACTCCCGAACAGCGCCCGAGAAAAACGAACACCTAAACCTTTCTGTTCGAGCTCTGATTTCTCTTATTTTATTTTGATGATCATTCCTACCTATGTAGGATGGGCTCAACAAAATATTTTCGCATTCGGAAGAGAAAGTTGGTGACTGAAATTTCATAAATAGATCTCGCCGCGACGAAAAGCGTCTTTGCTTTAATGACTTCCATCCCATCTCGCGTATCATATCTGCCACACTCTCTCCCCTATTACATGACAATACAAAACAAGCTGCCCTTTTTTGCACCCTTTCGATGTCCTCTGTCAATCCCACCTGGTAAGGATCCCACACCGCGCAGCAATATTCTAACAGAGGACGAACGAGTGTAGTGTAAGCTGTCTCTTTAGTGGACTTGTTGCATCTTCTAAGTGTCCTGCCAATGAAATGCAACCTTTGGCTCGCTTTCCCCACAATATTATCTATGTGGTCTTTCCAACTGAAGTTGTTCATAATTTTTACACCCAGGTACTTAGTTGAATTGACAGCCTTGAGAATTGTACTATTTATCGAGTAATCGAATTCCAACGGATTTCTTTTGGAACTCATGTGGATCACCTCACACTTTTCCTTATTTAGCATCAACTGCCACACCATACAGCAATCTTTTCTAAATTGCTTTGCAACTGATACTGGTCTTCGGATGACCTTACTAGACAGTAAATTACAGCATCATCTGCGAACAACCCAAGAGAACTGCTCATATTGTCACCCAGGTCATTTATATAGATCAGGAACAGCAGATGTCCCAGGACACTTCTCTGGGGAACACCTGATATCACTTCAGTTTTACTCGATGATTTGCCGTCTATTACTATGAACTGCGACCTTCCTGACAGGAAATCACGAATCCAGTCGCACAACTGAGACGATACCCCATAGGCGCGCAGCTTGATTAGAAGTCGCTTGTGAGGAACGGTGTCAAAAGCTTTCCGGAAATCTAGAAATATGGAATCCACTTGAGATCCCCTGTCGATAGCAGCCATTATTTCATACGAATAAAGAGCTAGCTGCGTTGCACAAGAACGATGTTTTCTGAAACCATGCTGATTACGTATCAATAGATCATTCCCTTTGAGGTGATTCATAATGTTTGAATACAGTATATGCTCCAAAACCCTACTGCAAACCGACGTCAATAATATAGGTCTGTAGTTCGATGGATTACTCCTACTACCCTTCTTAAATACTGGTGCAACCTGCGCAATTTTCCAATCTGTAGGTACAGATCTATCGGTGAGCAAGCGGTTGTATATGATTGCTAAGTAAGGAGCTATTGTATCAGCGTAATCTGAAAGGAACCTAATCGGTATACAATCTGGACCTGAAGACTTGCCCGTATCAAGATAAGTTAAAGGCTGCTAATTTCTGAGAAAATATCTACCAAATAAGCTAAAATCTGAAGCCAGACCAAAACAAATTGCAACACTATTCAGAAAAGATATCTGAATGATGCGAAAATTGGCAGTTGATCCTAAATAATGAAAAGTGTGAGGTCATTCACATGAGCACTAAAAGGAATCCATTAAAATTCGGTTTCACCACAAAACAATGAAATCTAAAGGCTGTAAATTCAACTAAATACCTAGGAATTACAATTATGAACAATTTAAATTGGAAATAACAAATAGAAAATGTTGTGGGGAAGGCAAGCCAAAGACTGTTTTATTGGCAGAAAATGTAACAGATCTACTACAGAAACTGCCTACACAATGCTTGTTCGTCCTCTTTAGGAGTACTGCTGTGTGGTCTATGATCCTTACCAAATAGGATTAATGGAGTACATCAAGAAAATTCAAAGAAGAGCAGCATGTTTTGTATTATCCCAAAATGGGTGACACAGCATCACAGACATGATACAGGACATCATTAAAACAAAGGCATTTCTTGTTGCAGAGGGATTTTCTCATGAAATTTCAATCACCAAATTTCTCCCCCAAAAAATATTTTGTTTATGCTGACCTACATAGGGAGAAACAATCACCATAGTAAAATAAGGGAAATCAGAGCACGCACGGAAAGATATAGAGTTTGTTTTTCCCAAGAGCTGTTCAAGATTGGAATAATAGAGAATTATTGTGAAAGTTGTTTGATGAACCCTCTGCCAGGCACATAAGTGCGATTTGCAGAGTATCCATGTAGATGTAGATTCAGATTTCATGTTCCATGCACTTTGCTTTGTGAAAGGCACGGCTGGTGAGAAAAACATAAACTTCATCTTTAAGCTCATACAGTCTGGAAACATTCTACCTTGAGACCGCCACCTAACTTCAGTGAGAGACAATAAACACATTTCCTCACAAAGCAATGCAAAGATGGGGGAATTTGTATGGCAAGCCTTAATTAATATTAATTATTTTCACTGCAATGTCCATCACAGATTTCAAACGACCAGACAAGCACTTAGAAACAAGAGCATGTCTGTGAAAGCAACAAAGAGTCTAAAAAGCGTTCGATGCTACCAATTTCACTTTGTCAACACACGCAGCACAGAACCCTGTCACAGATTTTGCACCACCTGAACAAGTGTCAACACAGCAAGTCCAGTCTATTGAATTTTCATGGAAGTATGTGTCAATTAACTTAAATATATCTCCTCCTGTAGCTCTTTCTTTTAAGGGTCTGCAGAATGGTAGCTTCTCTTCTACAAACTCCCCACTAATATAAAAGACAAAAAAGTAATAAAATGGCTAAATTGGCAACATCAGTGGTGAACTGAAAAGAAGGACTGGCACATGGTACCACACTGACCTTTTTTCTGAAATATTCTCCAAGCATGCACTGTACTAAATCATTTATACATGGCACCACTAAATCTTCAGCTTCTGAATGAGGTTTTGCAGTTTTAGCAATTCTGTAGCTGATGTGACACAACACTTCAAGAGCATTTTCATTGTCAATCTTTGCAGTGGATACAAAATTAGATAAATTATTTTTCCAAAAATGGTTCAAATGGCTCTGAGCACTATGGGACTTAACATCTAAGGTCATCAGTCCCTTAGAACTACTTAAACCTAACTAACCTAAGGACATCACACACATCCATGCCTGAGGCAGGATTCGAACCTGTGACTGTAATGGTCGTGCGGTTCCAGACTGTAGTGCCTAGAACCGCTCGGTCACTCTGGCCGGTTCATTTTTCCACTCATTAGATTTCCATGTATAAAATCAGCAGATTAGTTTATGTGGGTGGGGAAGTTTAGTTGTAAATGGCATTCAAGTAGATAAGTTATCAGACTACTGTTAGCAAGAATGTTGCCACAAACAACTCACTGTGGTCTTGACAGCCATTGTCACTTTATATGAAAATTCAAACCTATTGTAATTATGATCATACCTTCTTTGTGTTACACACGCTTCCCTTTCATTGGACTGACACACATCACTAGAAGCCAAATGACCTGTTGACACGACACTTTCTTGTAATTTTGATAAACCCTGTTTCCCTTCCAAACTTCCACTTTTCAACTAGTTATTCATTTTAATGAGAATAGAAACAATTCTGATACACAACAGACAACTTACTGCATTTGCCACATGGAAAGAAGAAGCAGGCTATTGTTGAAAGTTAAAGGCCTGACAGCCATGTAACCACTCCTTAGAGGGGTTGGGGTACTGTTGCTAGTATTGTTAGAATACAAAGAATCTGGCAGACTAAACTGCCACTGTAGCGATATCAAATGCATTCCCAGTGTTGTTACATAACTGTAAATCAAGCATTCGTGATAAATATTAATTTACTTTGAAAATAATGTAGACATATTTCACAAGGGGTATTATAGGTTTATTTAATTTTAAAATAATGATAATAATAACAATAATAGTAATAACTATTATTATCATAGCACCAAACACTTTTTAGACTCATTGTTGCTTTCACAGACATGACAATGCCTCACAAACTAAGGAAACAGTAATAGGCCTAACATCGAAACACACAACCACGGAAAAGAGTTTTGGCGAACCCCTTAAAACGTTTTGCGAACCCTACGCTCTGCAGTGACTGTGAAGTACATGGAAGAGGGTAGGTCCTATTTACCAGTTATTAGGGCTCCTTCACATTCCATTGACATATGGAGCACAGAAAGCATGATAGCTGTGCATGTTGTAATTAGTCTAAATCTTGTCTTTGTGGTCCCTATGGTGATATGTAGGGGGCTGTAACACATTCCTACACTCATCACTTAAAATTGGTTCTAGAAGCTTTCTAAGTAGGTTTTCGCAGGATAGTTTGTGTCTAGCTTGAGACATCTGCCAGTTCAGTTCTTTTATTATCTTCATGGCAATCTCCCAGGGGTCAAACAAACGCGTGACTATTTGCATTGACCTTCGTTGTATCTATACAGTCTCCTCTGTTAGTCCGATATGGTATAAGTCCCACATACTTGAGAAATATTGTAGGACGGGTCAGATAAGTGTTTTGTATGCAGTCTCCATGACAGACTCATTGCATTTCCCTAATATTCTACCAATGAACCACTGTCTGCCATCTGTTTCACCCACGACTGAACCTATGTGATCATTCCATTCCAAATCCCTCGAAAGTAATTATATCCAGGTAACTGTATGAGTTGAATGATTCCTTCTGTGACTCTTTAATATTATAGTCATGGGATACTACTTTTTTTTTTATTTTATGAGATGCACAGTTTTACATTTCAGAACATTTAAAGCAAGGTGCTAATCTTTGCACCACTTTGAAATCTTATCAACATCTGACTGAATACTTGTATAGCTGCTTTCAGACAGTATTTCATTATAGATAACTGCATCATCTGCAAAGAGTCTGAGGTTACTAGTAATACTGTCCACAAAGTCATTAATATACAACACAAACAGCAAGACCTCGTACACACTTCCCTGGGGCGCACCTGAAGTTACTTCTGTCTGTTGATGGGTCTCCATCCAAGATAACTTGCTGCCTTCTCCCTACCAAAAAAAATTCAATCCAATAACAAATTTCACTTGATGCCCCTTTTGATGTTACTTTTGATAATAAGCATAGAGGTCATACTGAGTAAAACTTTTCAGAAATCAAGAAATACTGCATCTATCTGTTTGCCTTGATGAATGGCTTTCAGTATGTCAAGTCAGAAAATAATGAGTTGGGTTCCACCTGATTGATGTTTTTGGAGTCCATGCTGGCTGGCTTGGAGTAGATCATTCTGTTGGAGATACCTCATTACGTTTGAACTTAGAATATGTTCTAAGATTCTATGACAAGTGGATGCCAAGGATACTGGATGGTAGTTTTGAAATCACTTCTGCCACCATTCTTGTAGATGAGTGTCACCTATTCTCTTTTCTAATTCATAGTCATAGTTTTTTTGTTTGAGGAATATAACAGTTAAAAAGATATGCTTACTCAGCTGCAAATTCAGTACAGAATATGGCAGGAATTCCATCAGGCCCTGGAGCTTAGCGAATTTTAGTGATTTCATTCATTTCTCAATGCCACTGACACCAATATCTATAAGTTTCCTTTAATTTTCATTTATGGTCACAAACATTTTGTTAACAGATTACCGGGTTTGGTCTACAATGACCATCATCAGATCAGATTAGATTATATTAGATTAATTATTCATTCCATAGACTCATAAAAGAGGGAATCCTCCTGGGTGTGGAACATGTCAGATAAACACATTACAAAAATGTAATTAGAAAACTTGAGTTTCATTAATTTTAATGATGCTCAGTCAATAAACAGTAAATTTATGTACATGAATTAAATTTAAACTTCTAATATTTACAGGTTTAATACTTACAACTGCTTTCATTAAATCCATCATTCAGACATTTGCTAGTTTCTTGGCTATTACAACCAAATATTGTCAAAAATTAAAGTAAATTATTCATTTCAGTGATCCTCTGTTAAGAACAGTCAGATTATGTACAAGATTTAAAATTAAACTTCCACTATTTACAGACTTAAGACTTACATCTGCTTTCCATACACCCATCATTCACACAGTAGGTAGTTACTTGGCTGTTACAACAATCAGATCTGTTTTATAAAAACAAAGTCCTAATGTACGAGGGTGAGTCAAATGAAAACCTTAAATATTTTTTTAAGTATTACTTATTGTGCAGAAGTGGTACAAAGCTGTATCACTTTTCAACATAATCTCCCCCACACTCAATGCAAGTCCTCCAGCGCTTACAAAGTGCATAACTTCCTTTAGAAAAAAATTCTTTTGGTAGTCCGCGCAACCACTCATGCACCACGTGGCATGCCTCTTCATCAAAACGGAACTTCTTTCCTACCATTGCATCTTTGAGTGGTCCAAACACATGGAAATCACTTGGGGCAAGGTCTGGTGAGTATGGTGGATGAGGAAGACACTCAAAATGCAAGTCTGTGATTGTTGCAACTGTTGTGTGGGCAGTGTGGGGCCTTGCATTGTCATGTTGCAAAAGGACACCTGCTAACAGCAATCCATGTCACTTTGATTTGATTGCAGGTTGCAGATGATTTTTTAGGAGATCTGTGCATGATGCACTGGTGACAGTGGTCCCTCTAGGCATGTAATGCTCCAAAATGATGGCTTTTTTGACCCAAAAGAGAGTCAGCATAACCTTCCCTGCTGTTGGTTCTGTTCGAAACTTCTTTGGTTTCGGTGATGAGGAATGGCGCCATTCCCTGCTGGCTCTCTTCGTTTCCGGTTGGTGGAAGTGAACCCAGGTTTCGTCCCCAGTAAAGATTTTTGCAAGGAAGCCATCACCTTCTCGTTCAAAGTACCGAAGAAGTTCTTCACAAGTATCAACAAGTCGTTCCCTCATTTCAGGAGTCAGCTACCATGGCACCTGTTTTGCAGACACTTTGTGAAACTGGAGCACATCATGCACAATGTGGCGTGTTGACCCATGACTAATTTGTAAACATGCTGCAATGTCATTCAGTGTCACTCAGCAGTTTTCCTTCACTATGGCTTCAACTGCTGCAATGTTCTGTGGAGTCACAACTTTTTGCGCCTGACCTGGACGAGGAGCATCTTCCACTGAAGTCACACCATTTGCGAACTTCCTACTCCATTTGTAGACTTGCTGCTGTGACAAACATGCACCACCATACTGAACCTTCATTCGTCGATGAATTTCAATAGGTTTCACACCTTCACTACACAAAAACCGAATAACAGCATGCTATTCTTCCCTGGTGCAAGTCGCAAGTGAGGCGGCCATCTTTATACTGATACTGCGACAGTATGTGTCCATCTGCACTATGCTGCCACCTACAAGCCATTCTGCACACTGTTTGAAGCATGCTTACCAACTTACAGGATAACGGCGCAAAATTTCAATTTGTTGTTATAAATTTAAGGTTTTCATTTGACTCACCTTGTACTTTGTTTTTATAAAACAGTATCTGATGATGGTCATTATAGACTGAAACTGGTAATCTGTTAACAAAAAGTTTGTGACCATAAACATAAATTAAATGAAACTTATTGTATATACGGGTCACTGTTTTATTCGTGACAATGTCTCAGCTTGTGAAACCAATATCTATTTCATTCTTCTTTTCAGTGATACAAGACTTAAAATTGCAGTAGTAATCCTGGATTTTCCTTTGTAAAGGAACATCTGAAAATAAGAGTTGAGCATTATTGGTGATATTTGTTATAATTCTCAGCCTAATGTTTCGTCTTCCAATGCTAGAGGCATCATTGGAGGCTTTAATGACTCAGACAGAAGTTAAAGACTCAAACTAAGCAACAGTTGGTTCATAACATCATCAGGTCATTTCCTAAGATCGCAGAATCATGCCAATGAATGTTACGGGGCTTGTAGTGGGGAAGAGTTTGTGCTGTTTGCTTCATTTAACACTGAAGCCCACACCTTGCCTAACTTCTACCTTACTCCTTTACTATTAAATTGTTTTTGTGCTTCTGAATTTCTACGGCCTCACTGTACATCCTAAAAAAGTAATGATTACACCCTGATAAAACTACAGTATCAAAGAAACAAATCTGGTGGTTTCCCATTCTCAGTGCATAATTTGCTACTGCTGATTTATCCACATTTCCCAGGTGGCAATTGCTCTTGGGTTCCTTAAGGTAAGTGATAATGCTTATTTTTGTTGTTCCTATGAACACTTGACCACAAGTGCAGGGTTTTTCTATACATCTGCTGTGGCAAGTGGCTGGTGTAGGTCCTTTACATTGTTCCACTACTGCTCACCTTTCTTGTTGGTTTTGTACAGGTTGCCTACTCCAGGGCTGGAAACATTGTTTGTCAGGCTGAAGGCTGATAAACCTGTATTAAATTTTATTTCTATGAATACATCTTGTCACTGCATCTTTGGCACTGGCTGGTGGATTAGCAAGCTGGCAAAGAATGTGCTGAATACAGCAGCTGGCTCAGGCTGGCATAATTCACTGCATCAGCTCTGTGTCCATTCCAGTGACTTCTAGTAAGCAGGTTGCCACCAATGGTGTGGAAGGCATGCCCCATCAGAAACTCTGCGCTGTGATGGTGGTGGCCATGGCCATGTCTCTCGCGTGCCGTTCTGGGAATACTCTGCCCTCCTAGGTTGCTGTCCGTGTTGCTTCATCAGATGGACCACAATGTCAGATGCCATGAGCTCATGCTGAATGCTGATCCTGACAACCGGTTTGGCAGGCTTTCTGTCCCAAGTGATGTGAAATGCTGGTACATTAATAACCAGCATAACTGCCAGAATGTTAAATGCAAGCATGCATATGTGCATGCATTGTGTTGTACAGGTCCCGGATGTCAGTTTGTGGGATGAAGTTCCACGCCTGTTGCACTTGGTCAGTCAGTAGAGGGACGGTTAATGCTGTTTGTGGATGATGCCAGAATTTTTGTCCCACATCTGCTCGATTGGAGACAGTTATGGGATCTGGCACGCCAAGGCAACATGTTGACACCCTGTAGAGCTTATTGGATTACAATAAAGGTACAAGGGTTAGCATTATGCTGTTGGAAAACACTCACTGGAAGACTGTTCATGAATGGCAGCACATGTTGAATCATCAAATTTACATACAATTTAGCAATCAGAGTGCATGGGATAACCATGAGAGTGCTTCTACTGTGATACTAAATAGCACTCCAGACCATAACTCCAGCTGTAGGTCCAGTGCATCTAGCATGCAAACAGGTTGGTTGCAGGCCCTCAACTCAACACACACCATCAATGGCACCAAGGCAGAACCAGCTTCCATCAGGAAACACAACATACCTTCACCCTCCCCTCCAATAAGCTCTCGCTCGACACCACTGAAGTCGCAAATGGTGGTGGTTTGGAGTCAGTGGAATACACACAACATGTCTCATTTGGCTTGTCATGTTTGTAAACAAAGAGCGATAAGCTACTGCATAACGACCAAGGTCAGTGCTCACTCAGAGTATCTCGCATGTGGCTGATGGAATATTATAATTAATAATTTTTTGTGGTAAGGAGTAGGGAAGAGGGAGATTTTATTTAATTTCTATAATAATGGGTAAGGTCACCGACGAGTTTAATTTTTTTTGCAATTGTCAGCACCTTTAACACACACTGACACAGATTCGGATTCATTTATTTTACGATGATTCCTGGTCCTCAGACGGACAGCATTGATGGCAGGTAATATGATTTACCCATGTCTCTATTGTAGACCTCTGCGACGTAAAATGTCCGGTATGCGATGACGTCACGGCTGTTATGACTTTCAAGCCCTGCAACTCTGTCAACTTTAGGTCCATGGATGAGAGCCAAGGTTACCCATCCATTACCTTGCTGCAGGGTATCATTATTGGTAATGGTAAAGTTAAGAACTCCACCACAGAACACTCATGGACCATGCAGGGTGACTTGAACACCTACGTAGTTAGAGGCATTAATAGTAATATTGTCTATTGAAACTTCCTGGCAGATTAAAACTGTGTGCCCAACCGAGACTCGAACTCGGGACCTTTGCCTTTCGCGGGCAAGTGCTCTACCATCTGAGCTACTGAAGCATGACTCACGCCCGGTGCTCACAGCTTTACTTCTGCCAGTACCTTGTCTCCTACCTTCCAAACTTTACAGAAGCTCTCCTGCGAACCTTGCAGAACTAGCACTCCTGAAAGAAAGGATACTGCGGAGACATGGCTTAGCCACCGCCTGAGGGATGTTTCCAGAATGAGATTTTCACTCTGCAGTGGAGTGTGCGCTGATATGAAACTTCGTGGCAGATTAAAACTGTGTGCCCGACCGAGACTCGAACTCGGGACCTTTGCCTTTCGCGGGCAAGTGCTCTACCATCTGAGCTACCGCAGCACGACTCACGCGCGGTACTGCCAGGAAGTTTCATATCAGCGCACACTCCGCTGCAGAGTGAAAATCTCATTCTGGAAACATCCCCCAGGCTGTGGCTAAGCCATGTCTCCGCAGTATCCTTTCTTTCAGGAGTGCTAGTTCTGCAAGGTTTGCAGGAGAGCTTCTGTAAAGTTTGGAAGGTAGGAGACGAGGTACTGGCAGAAGTAAAGCTGTGAGTACTAGGCGTGAGTCATGCTTGGGTAGCTCAGTTGGTAGAGCACTTGCCTGCAAAAGGCAAAGGTCCCGAGTTCGAGTCTCGGTCGGGCAAACAGTTTTAATCTGCCAGGAAGTTTCATATCAGCGCACACTCCGCTGCAGAGTGAAAAATCTCATTCTGGAATATTGTCTATTGCTTTATACACTGTCTCAATCAACAGAGCTGTCCTTGAAGTAGCTAATTTCTAACAGCTTATTGTGTCACTGTAGTGTCAACTGTTGCTCAAATTGCTGCTGCTGTCCCAGAACGATGCCCCAGAGCCATAAGCCAAACACAGTGGTCTCCCCTCTTAGCAGTGCCATGTGGCCTCCTGCAATCCGGTCTTCTTGTGATAGCACATTCTAGTAACCACCACTGCCAGTAATCATGTACAGTGGCTGCAGTCCTGCAAAGTCTCTCTACAGTATTGCAGAAGGCACATCCACCTTCTCGTATCCCTATAATGTGATCTCATTCAAACTCAATAAGAGTTGATACTGTCATGTTTGTCACCTTAAAGGCATTCTCGACTAATATCAGCTCACCATGTCCAGTCTCAAAGTTAACTAATGCTCAAGATGTTTATGGGTTGTATTTAAACCAAACCCGATTTGCGTCCTTTTAGAGACGCTACTGACACCACGCTTATGCGACTCGTACGAAATCCGAATAGACAACACCTTTCAAATGTAGAAATGTGCCTACGAGCTTTTGTTTATGGTGATGTATTTTTTCCATCAATGTATGTTGAAGTTATTCACTTTAATTTGCAATAAACTACTAATATTTGTATAAAGTTTACATACTGTGTTCTATGGGCTATAAGATGCAGTTTAATTTTCAATCAATTTTTTTTAGAATACAAAACATTTTTGCCATTTTTATTACTAGACTGAAAAACCAGGCTAAAAAAAAATTCTTAGTTTATAAAACCAAACTGACCTGTAAAATCACTAAAAATAGTCATCTGAACTTTCTTCTTCTTCTTCCTCATCGACCCCTTCATATACAGGGTGTTACAAAAAGGTATGGCCAAACTTACAGGAAACATTCCTCACACACAAAGAAAGAAAATATGTTATGTAGACATGAGTCCGGAAACGCTTACTTTCCATGTTAGAGCTCATTTTATTACTTCCCTTCAAATCACATTAATCATGGAATGGAAACACACAGCAACAGAACGTACCAGCGTGACTTCAAACACTTTGTTACAGGAAATGTTCAAAACGTCCTCCGTTAGCGAGGATACATGCATCCGCCCTCCGTCGCATGGAATCCCTGATGCGCTGATGCAGCCCTGGAGAATGGCGTATTGTATCACAGCCATCCACAATACGAGCACGAAGAGCCTCTACATTTGGTACCGGGGTTGCGTAGACAAGAGCTTTCAAATGCCCCCATAAATGAAAGTCAAGAGGGTTGAGGTCAGGAGAGCATGGAGGCTATGGAATTGGTCCGCCTCTACCAATCCATCGGCCACCCTGTTGTTGAGAAGCGTACAAACACTTCGACTGAAATGTGCAGGAGCTCCATCGTGCATGAACCACATGTTGTGTAGTACTTGTAAAGGCACATGTTCTAGCAGCACAGACAGAGTATCCCGTATGAAATCATGATAACGTGCTCCATTGAGCGTAGGTGGAAGAACATACTGACAAAACTAAAATGAGCTCTAACATGGAAATTAAGCGTTTCCGGACACATGTCCACATAACATCTTTTCTTTATTCGTGTGTGAGGAACGTTTCCTGAAAGTTTGGCCGTACCTTTTTGTAACACCCTGTATAAGATGGTCTTCACCTCCACTGTGAGCGTTACTTATGCTGCACTTCTTGCAAGATTTTCATAACAATGATGTCTTCTCTCACTCTAGACCAAGACCGTTTTATCCACTGACACACTTGTTTGAGTGAAGGTCATTTAAAAGCTTCCTTCAGTGTGAATACCTGTTGGATTTCATTCATCATCCTTTTGTTCCATTCCTCTCTCTTATGCACTTTAAATGGCTTCTTTATTGAGACATCGAGAGGTTGCGATTGTGATGTAAGTCCTCCCGGAATAACAGCATGTATTTCTCTGCGTCAATTTCTCTCTTACGAAATTTTTCAAATTACTATTAAACTGATCTATGAAAAGAAGAGAACTCTTCTTCAATAAAGCACCTTTCCTTCTCTTCCACAACGAGTTAATCTATAATTTCATACCAGCCTCGTCCATCCAGCCTTTGTCATGTATGTGAACAACAACACCTGGTCGTATTTCAGAAGGTTCTGGCATTGTTTCACACTTGAAGATCATCACTAAATTAAGCACAGTACCATCAGCACAATATGAAAAGACAACAGTGTAGTTGTTTTTTCATGCCCACTAGTTTTTACATAATAGTTCTAGAACCTTTCACAGCAACAGTTCTGTTACTTGGCACATAAAATGTCAGAGGAATTTTGCCCACATGCATTATTTGGTTTAGTTCCACACCGGTTTTCTTTCAATGTTGAAAAATAAAGTGGTGAAAAGATATTCGTTTCTCTCAATAGTCTTATGGCATTTTCTGAGAAATTCTGCTTTTGGTTTGCATGCTAAGTCCATGACATTTCATAAACCTGTAACATCAACAAACTCCACCATTGAAGTCTATTAAGTTCCACCATTAAAGTCTGTTAAGTTCCACCGTAGCACTAGCTTAAAAGTGTGTAAATGAATCATTTTTGTATTAATTCCAATGGCATTTTGACAGTGTGCTTGAATCCATTTCAATACGTCTTCTTCTAGTTTTTGGCCATCTTGCATTCAGTCCTCTATTTGCACATTTAGTCTTCCTCATTTTTTTCCAGTTCTTCATTAGACTGCCAACCCCGAATATCTTTTTTTTTTCTTAATCCCCCACGCCCCCTTCTGTTGGTGGAGGGCCAAACAAAATGTCGCTCAGCTGCACTGTTTCCATGTTTTCTTCCATATGTTATTACTTTCAATTTACAGCCTGCATCACATGAATACTTTTCTTTTTTTAATATGAAATTAGCTACCACCAAAAATATTATATTCTTAGCAATAACACAAATCACTTTCAATTCAAGTTCACTGGCACCGTACACTGCAATGGTGCATCACAGGCTGGACAGCGTTCTGGGTTTGTGATGGCGATGCGGGAAGGAGAAAGTGTTAGCAAGCTTATGAATCCCTACAAATCATGACTGTTGATCAGTGCACTGCTGCTGCCAGTTTACACCAATGTTGCCTGATAGATATATGTTTCATGTGGCATTTTTTTATAGGCCATTGTTAAGACTGGCAGGAATTTTAAAAACACTGGACATTTTCATATTAAAAATTTAAGTATAAAACACAACTTAATTTTGGAGGCAATTTTTTGAAGAAAAAAGTATTCCTTATAGTCCATAAAATATGGTATATAACAATTTTGAAGGGAACATAATGTGATATGTAGAGGTCTGCGTGGATGCGGATATATATCCGCGGTATTTGTTACTTGGCGGATAAAATCGCGACCGGTGCGGATATCCGCGGGTCATCTGCAGATAATGAGCAAGGCATCTGTCCAGTACGTATGTTGCAATGTTAGTTGAAAACTTCAAGTCTGTTGACATTCTTGGAATCTTGCAGGGCCCGGGTAGAGCGGATGTGTGTTGTCCTCAGCCCCTGGCTACAACCGACGTAGCTATACCCAAGAGACCTGCGCCTAATCCGTTTCCGGGACGGTGTCTTTTGTGTGGCCTGTGAAGTACTCTCTGGGTGGCAAACCTGCCCACTGTCTACCAGACAGGTGCCCGTTGCAATTTTCCGCTGCCTTCAGTTAGTGCTTTGTAGTGACCGAGTGACAATGTGCATCGTAGCAAATATCAGTGAGAGTTATTTCTTCAAATGAACACCATATAGATGGATAAAATTTCGTGTAAGGTGAAAAAAGGTGATTTTACATTAGTGAAGGAAAAAAAATTGAAAGCGCCAATTCGTATTTGATGGCAACAAAAAGATAAAAGATATAGTGGCTTGTTTTGCATGTAAAAAAGTATAGTCTTACACTGGACACAAAAGTGGAACTTCAAATTTGCTAAAACATTCGTGTGAGGCTGGACAAAATAGCATAATTACTTACTTAAATACCAAGAGAGACGTGAAAGTTCCTGAAGTTCCGCCAAATTTGAGGACAGCCGCGACAGAAAAACTTATCAATCTTGTCAGCAAAGACATTTTACCATTTGAAGTTGCGTGTGGATCTGGGTTTCTCGAGATGGCACAGTTACTTATTGATGTGGGGGCCAAGCACGGTGCAGTGAGTGCTAAGGAACTGCTACCTCATACAACCACCAATCCAGAAATTTGAAGGAAACGGCCGATCGTCTGCATGAAACTGTCTCCGCAAAAGTGAAGAATATATTCAGAGATATAGGTGGAGCACTAACTGTCGATTTATGGACTGATTCGTACCGTAAAATAAACTATATGGGAGTGACTGCACATTATGTTAATTATGAAGAAGTGAAACTTGAGGATCGAGTGTTGTGCACCAAAAATTTTGAGAGTGAGAAAAAAAAAAAAAAGGGAGAAAACATTAAACTTGAATTAATTAAGATACTACGGTCGTTCGATTTATTCAGTGCTGTGAATAACATTGTGTTCATTATGGGTAGAGGTCCAAATTTTGTGGCAGCACTTCGCCAATACAAGAGGCTCTTGTGCTCAGCATACATTCTTAATACTGTGCTGGAGCACACGACTCGAGGAGACGCAAATGATGAGAAGAGTGACGTGCAGTGACTAATAAATTCCTGTCGAGCTACCACAACTTTCTTTAAAAGATCTGGTCTTCAGAATCGCCTTCAGAAGTCATTGAAAGGAGATATAGACACATGATGGAACAGTAAATTGGATATGTTTTAGTCTATTAATTCACAATGGTTTGAAGTTCTGTCAATTTTGTCAGAGAAAACTCGAGATAATTTGATTGATTCTATAGACAAGAGCATGTTGGAAAACATAATAACCTTTCTGACACCATTTAAAATAGCTTCTTGTGATCTCGAAGCCTCCAAAACCCCTACGCTTTATTTATGTGTGTTGTGGAAGTTAAAACTTCTCTCCTTCCTTGAAAAAAATGATGGCGACAGCCCATTTCTGATAGATTTAAAGAGTACAGCCAAATCTATTTTAATCAGCAAATGGGACATAAAAGTAACCCATAAACTTGCAACGTTTTTGAATCCAAAATATAAAAACCTAAAATTTCTTAGCAGTGCAAAAAAAGATGAAGTTGTAAAGGAAGCGAAAAATTATGTTGCGAGAAATTGTCCACAGTTAAAAGATAAGGAGGAAACAACATCTGGAATTCCTGCAAAAAAACAGAAGTCTGACGTACTTTTTAATGAATAGAAGATTCCTCAGAAGATGAATCGACGAGAGATCTTGACTTTGCATCAGATGAAATTCTCAGATAAACGAATGATAAAGTGCAATTTTCGGAAGGCATCGACCAGATAGCTTGGTGGCATGGACGTGAAAACGTCTATCCGCGTCTTTCCAAACTCGCATACTTCGTGCACTGCATTCCAGCGTCCAGCGCGCCATCTGAGAGAAGCTTCTCTACTGCGGGACAAATAATGCAGGACCTACGCACGTCTTTGAAGCCACAGACGATTGATGACATCATGTTCCTGTATAGTAATCTTCCAAAGTAAAAAGGTACTTGTACAGCTTCTCTTACTTCACTGTATTTTTGGGCTTATCTGAATTAGTTACAATTTTTTGCATCTGATTCTTTCTTTTACAGAATTTGAATCAGAAGCAAGCAGAAGATGAAAATATTTCATCTGAAGCCTGTGAGTTTTTATTGTAATATTTATAGCAAAGAATTTCCTCGACATATTGTTAGTATTTTTACTATTCCCAACAAGAAAATTTAAGTAGCATTAGGTAAAAGAAGGAAATATTTAACAAGCAATTTGTTTTGTTGTAATTTTCATATTAAATAGCTCAATTTTAAGTTTTTACTCTTTGCAACAAAAACATTCAACAGCTAACACGTCAATATTATTAAACTAGGTAATGATGATCTCATAAGTGCTTACCTAAATTTTAGCGTGCACTACAGTAACATTTGCATCTGCCGAGCATTGTCGCTCTTTGTGAACAGTGAAACAGCTTTGTTTGTGGTGGGTGTGATAAGACGTCCTGTGAAACTTTACTTCATACCTTCTCTGAAAATCTAGACTGGATAATTGGGAACACCACTCATGATGAAAATATATTGGATCTAATGGCAACAAATAGACCTAATCTCTTTAGAATGTACACATCAAAATTGTAACTGGGTATTGCTTAACAGAGAACAGTGCCTAACATTAGTTGTTATGGGACAGTGGTTTTTATATAGACATCTTGAAATCGTTTGCAGTTCCATTAAACTCTGAAAAAATAGATTTTTTTTAACATTGAAAGTATTAACTGCGAAATCTACTGCAAATTTTGTCTTAGTAATTTAGACCAATGTTGAGGAGGTTTTAGTGTGAAACACTTTGTTTAGTTGGGAATGAAACAGACATTTCATTTATCACTAGGTCTTAATTCGATAAATCAGCCAAAAGGTGAGGTTCGAGATTTCAATCGTATTTTTAGCTAAAGCTAAATGGAGTCCTAATTTCTGTAATCACTGATTTTGTTGTCACTCTTCGGAAGACGAGTTATTTCTTCCAGGCAACGTCAATTATTGCTGGCAGTTTAACTTTTTCACAGGTGCGCCAGCGTTTTGTGGTGTAGGCCTAATACTGTAAATATTTTCACCTGGAAATGACGAGGATTGAACGCGTAAGCTATAATATAATCATCAGCTGACATGAATGGCTTCAAAATTTGACACATCCAAGTGCGGACTGGAGTGAGGCGACGCAAAAAAAACTTGAAACTATGTGGTTACATTTCTGGAGATGCAGCCTGCGAATTCAAGGAATTTAAAGATAATGCACACCTCTTGGTTTGCCCAATGTTGCCTGAACCCTGCACACTTGATAACCCGGTTGCAGCAAATTTTCCAGCAATCAAGACTGCCAATTTCTGCGCCTCAAAACCAATTTGACTTGTATAAAATCCTGTGTAAATGTTGCAGACATGTTTGATTTTGTAAATAATTTTATTGTACTGTCCTGGATATGAAAATCTTCCGCTACTATGGATGGCTATGGAGGCACCGTGGTTCGATATCTCTGCAGGGGTCTTCCGGGACAGCAGGCTCAACACAATATTAGATTTCCCATATCCATTTTTACATTTACATTGCATTTCACTTCATTTCGATTTAACACATGTATATCATAAGTAATACTTCTTGTGCTTTTATGAATATAGTGAATGATCCCAAACTTTGAGCTGTTAATTGTGGCTTTTGTCCCTTACCCACCACAAGCTGTGTCTTTGGTTGGTGATTATTTCACATGAGTGTGCCTATATGATCTCTCTTTTTTTAAATTTTATTTCTTGCATTCATCTATGTAACTGGGTCACAACAGCCATATAATCTTATTACTGTGTGAACCAGCAGGAAGTAAGATACACATAACACTTTGGCTGCTGCCCATGTAAACTGTACCATTTCTTAGAATGCCAGCATTTTTGGCTAATATTGTGCATTTGTTTTACAGAAAACCAGCCTACATTTTGTTGTGGTACTAACTTTTTATGAAAGCCGACTTCATCAACTTCCAGAAAATGTACATACAACTCCTTTGATCATTTAGTTTTTTTTTTCCTTATATTTTTAATGATTGTAAGGTTTTACAAAATATACAAAAGTTTATGGAAACGAAAATCATGTTTTACTGACATTTAATTCCTCATAATCTACAGTTTTACATCAATTAACAGAAAACTGGTATCCTAAGTCCATAATTATTATAAATTGTTACATAAAAGATTCACAAAGTATAATGTTTTTTGTGTGATATATTCTGAAATATGGTTCTTCGCACACTGTGATTCTGCACTCGCTGCACTGGTACGTCATGTCTCTTCTTGTAGACTTTCCTGTTTCCTTTTTTTCTTTCACTGAGCATACTTTGCACATTCTCTGGATTCTGCCTTTACCTGGTGGAGGTGGTATTTTTTCCAGGAAATGCTTTCCTGTAGATAGTCTACTTAGATGTCCACAAACAGGTTGTGGTCTGGGAGTGTCTTCACATATTGTTAGTTCTGCACATAATACCTTCACAAATTTAGACAAAGATATCTTCTTACTTTTTACCTTATTGTGGAGAATGCACGCATTGGTTGGTTGGTTGGTTTGGGGAAGGAGACCAGACAGCATGGTCATCGGTCTCATCGGATTAGGGAAGGATTGGGAAGAAAGTCGGCCGTGCCCTTTCAGAGGAACCATCCCGGCATTTGCCTGGAGTGATTTAGGAAAATCACAGAAAGCCTAAATCAGGATGGCCGGATGCGGGATTGAACCGTCGTCCTCCCGAATGCGAGTCCAGTGTCTGACCACTGCGCCACCCCGCTCGGTAATGCACGCATTCACCAAACACATAAGGAAACAATGAAATGCAAGTTTTCTCCACCATTTCACTGTTCTGTGTTCTAAAGCCCCATACGACATCCTCTGATCAGATAGATCAACCCCAATCTTTTTGTTATTGTACTCCACAACACAGGTAGGTTTAATTTTTTCCTTGCCCCTTCTGTCTTCATAACGTATCATTTCAGCTTGATGTCTGGTGCTTAGCATGTATACATTTCTTTTATCTTTCCAGCATACAGCTAAAACATTCCCTTTTCTACAGAAAATCTGCTCACCTCTTTGTATGTTAGGTGATTTCAGTGCCTGAGGCATTCCCCTCCTGTTCTTCATAACAGTTCCAACAAGGCCTGTCTTCTCCTTTTCTAATTCTCTTGCAAGAATAGGGCTTGTATAAAAATGATCAGTAAATAATGTATGCCCCTTACCCACTAGGGTGCCAAGTAGATTTTTCACAATGTCAACCACAACATTGCTTTGGCCACAGAAAATCTGGAAATTCCAAATATAACCAGAGTTAGACTCTGAGAGCGTATATAATTTCATGCCATGTTTGCTAGGTTTTTGCGGCATATACTGCTTGAAATAAATTCTGCCTCTATATTT
The DNA here is from genome assembly GCF_023864275.1 of Schistocerca cancellata. Classification (NCBI taxonomy): domain Eukaryota; kingdom Metazoa; phylum Arthropoda; class Insecta; order Orthoptera; family Acrididae; genus Schistocerca; species Schistocerca cancellata. The sequence continues at coordinate 683,978,547 of NC_064631.1, forward strand.
ACAGATGCCTTCATCAACCATTATGTCTTGGTCAGGCAGGTACGCCTGCTGAAACCGTAAATAGATGGTTTCAACTAGAGGGCGGACCTTGTGTAATGGGTCGTACCCAGGTTCACCTCTCTCGATTTCCAATGAATTGTCATTCAAATGGAAGTTTGACATAATCTGCAGGGATCTGTTTCTGGTCAACAGATTTGGGCAGTAGTTACGAGACACACAAGGATCTTGGCTCCAATGACCTTCTACAAGGGGCTTTTCTCTGATGCTCATGTGGAAAATTATAGCCAGGAATTTTTTACTTCCACTAAAGTGACACCTGTCCAACCAAACATCCTGCATGCAGGAGTGAGCCAACCTGCACTTGTCAGTTGCCTTAGCTTCTGTCTATCATAAAGATTTGTCTGCTCTTTGTAATGAGCAAGAAGGTCCCTGTCCACGAAATATTAAAAGAAATCCAGAACTGAAGAGTCGGCATCTAATTCACATAAATCTGTTACACCATGGTCCCCACTAAAAATGTCTATACTTGGAAAACAGTCTATATTAGTCCACTCCTCTGTAGACCCAGTATGATCTCTTGCTGCGCTGCCCCTTTGTCTTGGCCTCCTTTCACTGTTGTCAGTACGTATATTTTGTGGTTCTACATCCATAATAGGATCAGTTTCTTCATTATCTGAACCTAAAAAGAAGAAAATCCTTTTCCAATGTTCAGAAAATAAAGAAATAACATAAACAATTGGTTCAACAGTGGTATAATACAAAATCATAATTCGAAATACTCACTTGAAATTTGATGCAATTCTTCTTGGACGTCAGGATAATCATCTGAATTGTCGATGTTGTCATCCCCACTCTCATTATCAACAAATTCTTTCTCCAATTCACACAAAATTTCGTCATCTGTAAGAGAGCGTGAAGCCATGTCCACTTACTTACGTACTAAACGAGGAGACGCCACTTACCACCTGCGTGGGTTCATACAGCGAATGCGATCTATCGGCCATTTGAGGAACTAAATGTACGCAATCTGTCAGCTGTTTTGGACATTACATGTAGTAAGTACGGCAATGAAGGCCGATCGAGCCCGTCAATAAACGTAATTTCGTATTTAAAAGCAGGAAAAAGCAGATCACCTCAAATGACATGATCAGCACTCTACAGAAATTCCTGCATCCCTTCAATTGACGTGATTGGCGCTCAAAGTGTTAAATAATTTTTATTCTATGTATTGGTTATATCCAAGTATTTATCAGCTTATACCTCTGTTTACTCACATCTGTACTAGACAAGCCTCTAAAACACAACCTAATTTTACCTAGCTATAGTATCTTTATCCTTTTAAGACCATATGTCATTTTACCTTTGTAATTGAAAATTACATACAAAAGTGGGTGTCTATTCTTCTTCTCCATGTTGTATTATCCATTAATTTTGCTTATGTTAAATTTTGCCACAAATACTTCCACAAGTGAGATGTTGTTTAAAGTGAACTGGTTTAAGTTATTTACCACATTATATTGGATACACTTCATGCTGTGCCCCCCTCAGGAGACACCGCCTTAACAAAACACTGTCCGTGTGGGCGAGGGGGTTTGTGCGATCCAACGAAGTGGAGGGCTATGCCGGCAGAGGTGTAACTACCAGCAGGGCCTCCCAAGCCGGACAGGTCTCCATTGAGGATCCAGACAAAGTGTGTCTCACAATGTCCCGTCTAATGTCCTATCCTGTCCTGTCCTGTCCTGTCCTGTCCTATACACTCCCTTCCTTTCCTTTTCCTCCTTGTGATTGTGTGGCAGCAGACACAGTCCCCTAATGTGGACAGCAGAAGATCCTTGGAAACCAAAACAACATTGATGCACATAGACCTTACTGCGAAGGGATGGATAGCGTTCTGTAGTCGTGGTGAAGACAATGGGTAAGGCCCTGAAATAAAACCTTGGCAGGTGTCCAGGCCATGAGGTGGCAGCCCCACCAGGACACTCGGGGGCTGTGGGCTGATAACCTGCACCACCAAAAAACACATATCACAGAAACTAAAAGGAGAAACAGCCGGATGGGTCTTAAGGATATGACCTTTAGCCTGGAAAGGAAAACCCGTATTGGTTTTTGGAATGTAAGGACGTTGAAAGAGGCAGGGAGGCTAAGACAGGTCAAAAAAGAGATTGAGAACTATCGACTAGATATATTAGGACTAAGTGAAATAAGGTGGCCAGAATCTGGGGAATTCCAATCACAAAGCAGTGGAGTGTTGCTGTATGTGGGTCGGACAGGTGAGGACGCGATGCATAGGAATGGTGTAGGGCTCTTATTATCTAAAAGCAGCAAGAAGAGCTTACTGGAGTGGAAACCAGTCTCAGAACGGATAATAACCGCATGGTTTAAAACAAATGTGCGATATGTCACTGTAATTCAATGCTATGCACCTACTGAAATAGCTAAAGGAGAACTGAAAGTTGCATTTTATACACAACTTAACAGAGTTCTTACACAAACAAATTCTGGAGATATAAAAATTTTAATGGGTGACTTGAACGCAAAAGTTGGTTCAGAATATGAAGGGCTTGAACATATCATGGGCATGCATAGCGTAGGGATCAGGAATGTAAATGGTGAACTGTTGATAGACATGTGCGCTGACCACGAGCTAGTCATTGGAGGCACATTGTTTCCACATCGTAACTGCCATAAGATAACATGGGTTTCTCCAGACCACATTACCGAAAATCAAATAGACAACATAGTCATAAGCCGCAAGTTCTGACACTCTCTGTTAGATGTCAGAAATAGAAGAGGAGCAGACACTGGAAGTGACCACCACCTAGTTTTGGCAGAATTCAGACTGAAGATAGTGGCAAATAGAACCAAGGTCAATCACAGGTGCAAGAAAATAGATGTGGCAAGGTTAAAAGACCAACAGATCAAAGAAACATTTGCCCTTGAACTACAAAACAGATACCAGGTCCTCTCTGAAGAAAACTTTATGGAAGAGGGAACTGAAACATGTTGGTAAAAAATCAAAGACAGTTATTTAGATGTGAGAGAAAAAAATCTTAGGATTTAAGGCACATCAAAGGATGGAATGGATCTCCGATGCTACGTCGAATGAAATCAGCCACAGGAAAGAACTAAAACTTAAGTTAAATTTTTGTAAGACAAGAGCGCAGAAGAGCGAAGCACATAAAGAATACACGGAGGTGAACAAAAAGGTGAAAATATGGCTATGTCGAGATAAAAGGAAATGGATAGATGAGCACGCAAAATTAGCAGAAGAGGCAGCAAGACAAGGAAATATGAAAAAGCTCTACAATATTACCAAAGGGTTGTCAATGAAGAACTTCAGACATGAAGGACCAGTTAAGAACAAGGATGGGGTGATGCTTACAACTCAACAGGCACAGCTACAGAGATGGGAGGAGCACTTCAAGGAACTGTTAAATTGTGAAGACAACCAAGAGTAACCGGTAAGAGATGTTCCAGAGGAAGTCAAAGAAGATCAAGATATAAATTTGCAGTGCCCCATAATGGACGAAATTAGGATTGCCTTGAAAACACTAAAAAATGCAAAGACTCCAGGCCTAGACAACGTAGCACCAGAGCTCTTAAAAGCCGATATTGAAAGTACTGTTAAAATGCTACATCCTTTACTCAAGCATATTTGGCTTGAAGAGAAATCTCCAAAGAAGTGGAAAAATGGTTTGGTGGTAAAGCTCCCAAAAAAGGGAAATTTGTCAGACTGTAACAACTGGTGTGGTATTACATTGTTGTCAGTGCCCAGTAAGGTCCTCACCAGAATTATTTTAAACAGAATTAAAGAATCCCTTGAAAAGCAACTGTGTAAAGAACAGGCCAGTTTTAGGGCACAACACAGTTGTGTTGATCTTACTAACACTCTTAAGATCATTTTAGAGCAAAGCAAAGAATTCCAAGCAACCATGTACCTGGCATTCATTGATTTTCAAAAGGCCTTCGATTCCGTGAAACATAAAGTGCTCTGGCAGGTGTTGTGGAAGTATGGCATACCACAGAAGATCTTAAACATCATAAAAGATCTATATGATGGCTACAAATGTTGCGTACTCCACAAGGGAAATATGACAGAGCCCATGAAAGTAACAACTGGAGTTCGGCAGGGTTGCATTTTATCACCAACACTTTTCTACTTGTTCTAGACTCTGTTATGAGAAGAGTCACAGCAGGCAGGAGACGAGGAATCCAGTGGGGGATCCACGAACGTCTGGAGGATTTGGATTTTGCAGATGACATAGTTTTATTAGCTCAAAGGCTGACTGATATGCAAGCTAAATTAAACTTGCTGAAAGTAGAAGCAGAGACTGATGGCCTCAAGATAAATAGAGGCAAAACAAAGGCAATGAGAGTAAATTCAGGGAACATGGGGTGCCACTGTTAATAGGTGAGCAGCAGGTGGAGACTGTCAACTCATTCCTAAACCAGAGTACACCTGTCTACAAGAAGAGCAGTAAAAGTGATCTACAAAACTACCATCCAATATCCTTCACATTCATTCATTGTAGAATCTTAGAACATACTTTGAGCTCAAACATAATGAGGTATCTGGAACAGAATGACCTACTCCAAGCCACCATGCATGGATTACGAAAACACAACCATGTGCAACCCAACTCACACTTTTCTCACATGACATACTGGAAGTCTTGGATCAAGGCAGTCAGGTACATGTGTTATTTCTTGATTTCTGAAAAGCATTTGACTCAGTAGCACACCTAAAAGTACAATGATACGGGGTATCAAATGAAATTTGTGACAAGACTGAGGACTTTTTGGTGGGGAGGACACAGCACGTTATCTTCGATGGAGAGTCATAATCCGACGTGGATGTAACTTCAAGTGTCCCTCAGGAAAATGTGTGGGGACACTTGCTGTTCATGTCACATATTAATGGCCTTGCAGGCAATATTAATAGTAACCTCAGACTTTTTGCAGATGATGCAATTATCTATAACGAATGTCTGAAAGAAGCTGCATAAATGTTCAGTCATATCTCAAAAAGATTTCAAAGTGATGCAAAGATTGGCAAGTTTTCCTATGACTAATACACCAATGAGTCGTGTAACATTTTGTTGGATTATGAAATGGAATGACAACATAGGCTCGGTCATGGGTAAAACAAGTGGCAGACTTCAGTTCATTGGTAGAATATTGGAGAAGTGCCATCAGTCTACAAAAGAGATTGCTTACAAATCGTTCGTGTGACCATTTCTAGAACATTACTCAAGTGTGTGGGACCTGTACCAAATAGGACTAATGGGGAATATTAAACAGATCTGCACAATCGGTTGTTTGATTGTAAATGTTTTATTTCTGACAAACCTTTGCATAATGTGCTACATTTTATCCACCTATAAGACAACTTGGTATGAGGTTCTAACACACAATGAACAAATTTTGTAACAAAATTTTTTGAAGGAATGTAAAACTACAGTTTCCATTTCTTGTAAAAAAAATAAAAATTTAAAAAATAAAAAAAAAACACCCTGTTTTTTCTCAAATATTACAATATGAACCACGACAGCAGATATTTTCCATGTACATGTACTATGTTACAGACCAGACGATCACAGTAAAGTCTGTTGAAACCAGTTGTCAACAACATAGAGGTATTTATGTGATCTTGGCTATAGAAAATTTATTACCAGCAAACAAGTATTACAGGATACTTTGGGGACTCAAATTGGAATCCCTGGAGAGAAGGTAATTTTCTTTTTGAGAAACACTACTGAGGAAATTTAGGGAACTGGCATTTGAAGCTGACTAAGAGAATGATTTACAGCCACCAATATACATTTCATGTAGGGACCACAAAGATAAAACACGAGAAATCAGGTTCATACAGAGATATATGGACAGTCATTTAGTCATTTTTCTGTCACTCTATTTGTGAGTCAAAGTAGGGATGAAAAAGACTAGTAGCAGTACACAATACCCTCCACCATGCACCTATGGTGGCCTGCTGAGTACATTACGTCACGTAGATATAGATGCAGTCTTGGTAACAATGTTTATGATTTGATGAGATCCTTCTTGTCAATGGGAGAAATCGAAGAAGCCTTTATTAGTTTATTTGTTGCCCTAAGAATAGAAGGTATTTGATCTCCCGCTATGCATCTTCCTGGTTCTAATAAGTCCTGTTTTAACACTGTAGCATTTCCTTTATCTGTCAGAAGAATTAGAACGTCTTTATCACAATTTAAATCTCTGATAGTTCTCATCTCGCCTTTTGTTAAGTTAGTGCTCGGTGTTTTCTCCTAAGCAAGCTGATGCTATACATATTTCACCTGGAGCTGAGGTAGGAAAAAAACTGATTCCAGCTTCAATAGCAGCAACAATGTCTTCCATTGGTATTCTAGAAGGTGAAACTGCGTAGTTTCCTCTTTGGGAAGCATGTCACATCTATTTCCATCTTAGACAGAACACTGTCAATGTATTAATAACAGTATAACTCACATCTCAAGCTAGGGAAGTTACACTATTTTCTGTAGTCTGTTGAAATTCTCTTCCTGTCCATTAACTGACACAATAGAATCTGCTTCTTTGGTTCAGTACATTAAACAATTGACCTTGTCCTGAATATCGCAACACAACTTATTACAGAGGAAAGTGTGTAGCTCCATTAACTTACAGTTCACAGGTCACATCGTGTGCGACGAATGCCCTCTGGCAGCAGCGATGACTGTATGCGATCACAGATCTAATGTGCAGCTGCTGAAATGAAGTTTCTCTTCACCCTCACAAAATGTGGTATTGTCAAGATGCACCTGCATTGCAGCAAAAAGATTATAGGACTAAGTAAATGAGATCTCTTCTTCCACATGCCTTCCAAAAGTTTAACTTCTCTTAATAGATCCTTCCCATAAAGGTGTTTGATCATGGAATGCAGGCTTTTGCTTCAGTTTTGATTCCTGTCTCATCCATCAGTGACTGGACATCACTGACAGCCTTTACATGTCATTAACCTTTTGTTGGGTTATGTGAAAGATCCTTCAATAATATTCTGCTATGCTAGTCACTGAAGTCTTCACACATTGCTCTCTTGACAGTCAAACGCATTTCACTCAGTGTCTATCTATAGCTCTCTGCTTTGTTTTACACTGATTATGTGATGGTCTTATTTCTTTATGAGTTTTTTACAATGACCGTTATACCATGGAGGGTTCTTCTCATCATGAACTATTCTACTAGGTACATCAAGTGCTTGGTCAAGTATTCTTTTAAACTTGAGTCACAATTCTTCTACATGCTTCTCTCCAGAGCTAAATGTTTCAAGTTCCATGTACATGTATTATGTTACATAGGTTGTTGAGGATATAAACCCTTCTACTTGTTTTAGTTGCTCTTTGTGCCTTAGTACAACTGCCTTATGGTCACTGATACTAGTTTCAATGTAGACATCCTCAAAGACGTCAGATCTGTTTTTTGCCATTACAGCAACTATATTTCCAACATCAGTGGTAGTTTGCATAGTAGGTATTTGGTAATATTTCACAGTATGTCTTGTCACTTCAACCATTAAAAAACTGCAAGTATCCCAATTTTCCGTTATACAGCAAAATACTTCTCTGATGATTAAATAATGAAGGAAAATCATTTGCTAGCAAACTGAGGTTTTCTCTAAATTTTTTGATTACATCAGAAGGTGAGTCTGATGGTGACTAGAAGGATACAATTGCATTCTGTAACTTCAGTGATATATGCTAGGGAGGGGAAGAAAGGAGACGGGGGAGGGGGGGGGGGGGGGTTGTCTGATGTGAATCCTAACCAGAAATAGATTCAGTTGTAAGTTTATGCCCACCACTGATACTGAATGTTACCCCAAATAATCTTGCCTGCAGCTTCAATTTCTATCTCAAAGGGTTTGTGTTTCTTGTCTACTGCAACAAATACACCACCTCCATTTCCCATTATAGCCTATGCTTCCAAAACATGCTTAAAAATTTCCCGAAAGTTTTATTTCTGTCAACAGCAAGTTTTAACCAGTTTTCTGTACCAAGTACTGTGTGAGCTTCACTGCTTTTTATGAGTGATCCAAGCTCTGGCACTTTGTTGTGAATGGTTTAGCAGTTAACCCCTAGGATTTTAATGCTCTCATCAGTAAGGGATACTTTTTGAAATCCTACACTGATACTCCTAGGTCTCCTACAGTTATCATTAACTGGGCAGGATGGAGAGTCATCTAACTTAAAAAAATCTTTGTGTGCACCCCAGACAGTCAGCTACCTGGTTAGCAAGGTCTGATGTGTAGTGCACACCCGAGCCATCAAGGGGTACCTTACATTTGTAAACCTATGGTCCAAAGTCTAGGAAGTCACAACATAGCATGTCACAACCAGGAACAATGCTGCTGATCGTGAGCATCATTGAAACTCCATGAGTAAGGCTGGTATTCTCAACTTCCCTGCCAGTCACAGGAATGATCCGAATGTTATCTCACATCCCAGATGGCACGCACCATTTGTCCCAACAGGTGCTACAATCTGCAGTTGGTTACACCCTGTTCCCTCAATGAGTTCTTCAGCATGTTGAATGCATATAAATTGAATATATATGGTGCTCCTTCCCAACCCTTGCTGCTGTTTCCCTATGGTGTACCATTATTCACCTTATGTTTGGACCACCAGTGATTAACAGGCTCCAACCCTTTTGTGTTTGCCTCTCCTTGACACATGACTCAGCATGTTTCCCAATACATTAAGTGGGTCTCACTGGCTCAGTTTAAGTTTCGGTGAAAGACAGCATTTCAAACTTACTAGTTAGGGGGATGTTTGTAATATCTGGAATCGCCCCTAGTCCTTGCTCACCTGTACAGGATACCTAGACCTACCACTGACATGCCACTCAGCCATTCATGTTCAAGAGGACAAGTAGTGATAGACCCAGTATTTCCTGCAGAAGAGACAGTATCCACGAGAGAGGACAGTAGTTGAGACACCTTTGGTACCTCTGATACATGACTCTTGGGTGGCCTCCCAACACACCTATTCACAGCAGCTCTCAATCACTTGACAGTAGTCAGGGTAATTTCCAGCTGCTTATGAACTGAAACTAACTCATCCTGTGCCTGAGTTGGCTTGCATTATGCCTGGCACAATATTTTACAGAACAAGAAAAAAATATCTTAAAATTAAGCTTTCTGATCATCTTTTAATCAAAGGGTCCAATCTGCTGCAATTATTACCACTAGTCTATCAGAACTGAAGCCATTAACAGCCAAAATGAGACATCCAATACAACAGAAAAAATTGGTACAAAATTTACTATTACTTTGAAAGACCTTTACAGCAGAAACAAAAGAATGACAGAATATAAAATTTAAATCATACTTATCAGGCACATGCATTCCACCACAATGGAAAACCCTGAAGTCAGTTTACATATGTAAAAGTATGTGCAAAACTGCATGGATTTCTTACTTCGCTGATTTTGACACACATCCTACACTTTCATGCCAAAGATAAACACAGCGGTGTCACTTTACCACAGTCAAAAATTAGAAAATTGTGGAGCATCAATGAGGCACATCTTCCACATGTGGCAGCTATCAAACCTTGATGAGATTTCAGAGTCATGCAAGGATTGGCAACTTGCTTTAACATTCAGAAATTTAAAACTGTGCACATCACAAATTGAAAAAAACATAGTATCCTATGATACCAGTATCAATGATTCATACTGGAATCAATCAATTCACACAAGTATCTGGGTAATCAATTGTAGGGAGACCCAGATAAATGTAGAGCAATCTCTGTTGATCCATTGTGTACCTGGGACAGCAGCTGGTCAAATATTTATCACGGAAGATCAACAAACAGCTGTACATATTTGAGATGTTGTTTTATTTTATTTTGACTACCAGTTTCAGCATGCCATCTTCAAGCCCCATATGTATTTCATACAGAGACATTCAGATGTATCGATATTGGCATAGTGGAGCCATCAGTGTCTGGATATTGTCAATTCGCTTTTTGAGTGTTTCCTTTGAAGACGTGAGATTGAACCATCGTCCTCCCGAATGCGAGTCCAGTGTGCTAACTACTGTGTCAGTGTCACCTTGCTCGGCGTGTTTTTGTGAGAGAGGAAAATTGGACGGGTGGGGGGAGGGGGGGGGGGCAGGGGCAGCTTATGAGACATCTTGATTACCATATGATTTTTGAAGACTAGGATGAAAAATGAAGTTGTTCTGTTTAACTTTACCAATGGCTTAAATTATGGCTCAAGATTGATTCAACCCGGACATCAAAAAATGGAATGCAGTATCTAAACATTTCAGAGTGCATTTCGGTTATCAGCATTCACACAGACTATCAAAAGAATGGACCACCACCACTGAGGAATCTCGGCAAGAAAGTTGCAACACTGATGGTGTACTGGGTGGTTATCTGTTAACATCAGAAGTTTCTTGCTACACTCACTTGCGTTATAGTAATGGACTTTGTGCTCAGTATTATTTCATGGCTTCCTTTATTATCTGATACACTGTGAGGGTTGGATGCAGACTTATTAATGTTGAATGCATACCTTCCCTTCCATTTACTTCAGCCATGGCCAATAATGAGTGATACATGTTTCACTGTGGGTCACAGGGTTGCAAAAAAACAGTTCAGTTTGCTTGTTGAAGCTCGCATTATGATATATGTTAAATCCCATCTTGTGATTGCTGTTGTGTGACACATTTCAATAAAGTAAGCAAGTATAAGGGAGCATTCGAAAAATGAAGTCGTGATATCCAGACACTGATGGCTCCGGTACGCCAATATCGATACATCTGAGTGGGGCTTGAAGATGGCATACTGAAATGCTGAAACTGGTTGTCAAAATAAAATAACATCTCAAATATGTAGGCTGTTTGGTGATTTTCCTTGATAAATAGATAGAGCACATGGCAGAACTTGGTTCACTGGCTAAACATTGGTAAAATGCAATCAATCTAAAAAGGAGACTGTTTATGATACACTTGTGTGTCCCATCTTAAAATATTTCTCAAGTGTGTGGGAACCATACTGAGTACAACTAACAGGGACTACTGAACGTATACAAAGAAGGGCAATGTGAATGGTCAGAGGATTGTTTCACCCACGAGAGAGTGTCACTGATATGTTGAAAAACATGAACTGGCAGGCACTTTAAGATAGATGCCAATTATCCCCCAAAAGCCTAATTACAAAGTTTAAAGGTTCAGCATTAAGTGATGATTCCAGGAATATATTAGTACATCCTATGTATCACTATCATAGGGACCACAAAGACAAGATTAGACTAATTACAGTACACATTGACTCATTTAACACACCATTTTTCCCATGGCACATATGCAAATGGAACACAAAAAAGCCCTAATAAGTAACAAAATAGGAAATATCCGCTGTCATGCATTCAACAAGATTTGCAGAGTGTATATGTAGCTGCAGATGCAGAAAGAGAATCATTGTAGAAGACCGAAAATTACTTCTCTACTTTGGTTATGATTGTTGGACAGTAACTTAAAGCTCCTGGAATTTATGAGCAATATGTGCAACTTAAGGAAAAGACAGATTACTACTTACCATAAAGATGACAAGTTAAGCTGCATATAGGCACAATTAAAAAACATTTATGCATTGATTTTTGGCCACAACCTTCATTAGAAAAAGAAAGACACACACACACACACACACACACACACACATACACACGATGCCGCGGCCAAGGCTGCGGTCCTCCAGCCTCGGACAGCTTCTTGTTGTCTCCCTTCGTCAGATTGTAGCAGGGTCATTTGTCGGCGCATTTTATCGCTGTGGCATGCCAATTGGGCTGCACTTACAGACAACAAGCTTCGGGCCTTGAAACCTCTTCCCGTGGCTTGGGCGTCCTCCTCACGCCCTTCTCGGCGGGAGGAGGTAGTTTTGGACCGGTTACGAATTGGACACTGCTGGTTCAGCCATTGCCATCTGCTGACGGCTGTGCCGGCGCCGTTCTGTCCATGTGGGCAATTGCTGACGGTCCGCCACATTTTAACGTCCTGTCCGGATTTTAACACACTGCGTCTTGATCCTTGGCCTGCCATGTGCTTAGAAGCCATTTTAGTGGATGACCCACGAGCAGCTGCTCGCGTTCTTCATTTTATCAATTTGACAACCCTCTCCAAGGACATTTGATTATGCTGTTTTCTTTTTTTAATCCTATGCCTCAGTCTGTCTTTTATCGTGTTTTCCGTTTCGTTGCTGTTTTAAACTTGGGACTCGCGGTGCATTCCTAATGTAGTCTGGGCGCTAATGACCGTTGAAGTTGTGCACCCTAAAAAAAAAGCAAGCACACCTAACACAGAATTCTGGTCAAGCTGCCTGAGATGGTGGTCATGTGTGCATAAGATATGTGTTTTTGTTGGGGGTTGTTTTGGGGGAGGAGACCGGACAGCGAGGTCATCGGTCCCATCAGATTAGGGAAAGATGGGGAATGAAGTCGGCCATGCTCTTTAAAAGGAACCATCCCGGCATTTGCCTGGAGTGATTTGGGGAAATCATGGAAAACCTTAATCAGGATGGCCAGATGTGAGATTGAACCATCATCCTCCCGAATGCGAGTCCAGTGTGCTAACTACTGTGTCAGTGTCACCTTGCTCGGCGTGTTTTTGTGAGAGAGGAAAATTGGACGGAGGGGGGCAGTGGCAGCTTATGAGACATCTTGATTACCATATGATTTTTGAAGACTGGGATGAAAACTGAAGTTGTTCTGTTTAACTTTACCAATGGCTTAAATTATGGCTCAAGATTGATTCAACCCGGACATCAAAAAATGGAATGCAGTATCTAAACATTTCAGAGTGCATTTCGGTTATCAGCATTCACACAGACTATCAAAAGAATGGACCACCACCACTGAGGAATCTCGGCAAGAAAGTTGCAACACTGATGGTGTACTGGGTGGTTATCTGTTAACATCAGAAGTTTCTTGCTATACTCACTTGCGTTATAGTAATGGACTTTGTGCTCAGTATTATTTCATGGCTTCCTTTATTATCTGATACACTGTGAGGGTTGGATGCAGACTTATTAATGTTGAATGCATACCTTCCCTTCCCATTTACTTCAGCCATGGCCAATAATGAGTGATATGTGTTTCACTGTGGGTCACGGGGTTGCAAAAAACAGTTCAGTTTGCTTGTTGAAGCCCACATTATGATATACGTTAAATCCCATCTTGTGATTGCTGTTGTGTGACACATTTCAATAAAGTAAGCAAGTATAATGTTAGGAGTACACAAAAATTGTTATGTTACTAAGGTAAAATGAAAGTGCTTGATAACATCCATTCTGGTGTTCCTGCCCACAGTGTTATGGCAGTAGTGCTAAATTGCAATAAAACTTTGGGTTTTTTGCTAAAATAGGATGATCTGCCTGGAAAACAGAGACAGATCACTACACTAAAACTGACCACCATTGAGATGGCACAATATGTGTAACAGAAAAGTGTGTGGTGAAAGCTTAAGTGCAGACATCACAGTTTGTAAAGAAGACTGTTTTGGAAGAGGGAAATTTGTCATCAGACTTCTCAACTTTACTGACATTAAGCTGGATTATCAAAAGCATTGCTTTACACTAAATGAGATATGATGACAAGCAATGAAAGAATAATGTATGAGAGAGTCTCAAATACAAATATGTACTCCTTTCAAGCCATTATCAACAAATTTTGACAATGAAAATATTGGCTTGTCATCAACATCAGGTAGTAGCACCTCTCTTGCTGCTGTGGACCTTAACTTTGTAGATCAAGACAACAGCATAAAATAATGGGTAAAATAGGTTGTATTCTACAATAAATGTCACATTTAAATTTCCAGTACAGCGCAAACTTTTATTTTGAATAAGCGCATAAACATTTTTGTGCATTAGTGTACATATCAAGCTTTTGTTGTGTTAATCTTTGAACATGTATTGCAACTTTAGTATGGTTAATCCCATTGTTTACTACTGGCTTACTTTCAAATTACACTGTACACCATTTCGCATAATATTACAGTTTGTCTAGTTTTCCTCTAATCACTACATGCACTGTATGCTAAGTCCTAATTACAGCATCAAATAACTATTTTAGAAATCATTCCAGCAAGAGTGATTTCCATTAATTCAGACTGGGATTTCCCAGTTAGTCACAATTAGTGAGTTCATTGTTTAAATTTCACGTGAGGGAGGAGGGGAGGGGGGTGGGGGGAGATTAAATGAAAAATAACTGCAGCATGTGTGAAAAAGCACACTTATAAATGAAAAAGTCATTGGAATGAAAAGTGATTCATAACTGAAAAAGTCAGCTCTTTTGAGGGGAAAGATATACCTTTAAATTAGACAGCAGTTTAAAGTAGAAAAATGTACTGTGCTATACCTTTAAATTAGACAGCAGTTTAACGTAGAAAAATGTACTGTGCATGTTTGGCATTTATGGGTGCTCAACAGTGAGGTTGTCAGCATCCTCACACACACATACACACACACACACACACACACACACACACACACACACACACACACACACACTTACTTTAAACGACACAATCACTCCATCTCACACACCATAAGACAACGGACAAAGGTTGAAATGTGCTATACCTGGGATTAAAACATAAAGAAAATGTCAGAGGAGCAAAATAACACCATAGGGAAATGTGATTGGCTGACTACTCACAAAAACATGTGTGAGCCTGTCACCTTGTTAATACTTTACAAACATCTCCCTACAATTTTAGGAAACATGTCAGACATATCATGAAAACCTTAAAACTCTAACCACATTTGTTTGAGTGTCACTTAAAACAGAGAGCACATCTGTCAGTAATTCCGCAACTGCCCTCTAGTGTGAAAATAGAACACAGTCTGGTGAAATGTGTCGCAAACCACAAGCACCATACATAGAAGGGTCCTCTCACCAGAGCAAGAAGCCAGGCATCATAAGACCATAGCCTATTCAAAGACGAGTAAGGAAGACCTCTTTCTGTCTGTGTAACTGAAAGGAGGTAGACCACAGCTGAGTTATGGACTTTACTAGATGCAGCTTACTGTCTGTCACTTGCAGCCCATCGACACACAACTGTGCACCTCAACAGTGAGGTGATAGCATGCAGGTGGATGGAACACTAAACCAATGAGTGTAACATGCCTCCTTGGCTGCTGCATCTGCCCTTTCATTCCCCGCAATACCCACATGCCCTGGCAACCAGCAGAATGACACCTCATTCTCAAGCCTTTGTAGGTGGAGGAGGGCATCCTGTATAATGGACCACTTTATCTGCTGGGTCAAGCACCGTAGAGAGTGAAGGGCACTCATGGAATCAGAACAGATAAGAATTTAGCATTCATCTGCATCTGCTCCAGTGCCTACATGATCACATATAATTTCACGTCAAAGAAAGTAATGACTTGAGGCAGTCAGATCTTGATGGCACAATCAAGGAAAACAACAACAGAGCAACCAATGGCATCTCCCTGTTTTGACCTATCCATAAACACAGCTACTCAGTTGGGGTGCACAGTTAACATATCATAAAACAAAATATTAAAAACATACGAAGGAGTGTAACATCTCCATTACTGCACTAAATCTAAAATTACTCTGGCCTCTGCAGGTGATTAAAGCCCTTCGTTTGGGGTTTAACATGGCCCTCACCAAGTGACACCAATACATGCTGCATACAAACACCAAGTGACCTTGTTGCTTGTGGATGACGGGAGAAAAGGCATTCCGGAAATGGACAAGCAACAGTATTATACAAAGGTGAATTTGGAGCAATGAGGAACTTACATCCCTGATGTACCATCAAGAGCTGCCACCGGATGATGGGTCGCAGTTCCCCAGACAAGCAGAGAGATTGGGTATGGGGCAAATACTTGTACAGAATGATAAAACCCACCATCACGTATAAAACGTAAAACTAAATTAGCCGATGAGGTGTCAGCCAAAGGACAGCTCACCAAGATATGGGCCACTGTCAGATGGGCGCCCCACCGACACTAAGTTGGGTCTTCACGGCGCAGGAGGTAGCCATGTGTCACCTACACATGGCCAGTGCGGAGCCGGCACGGAACCACAGAGTCCCTGTGAGAGGCCCGCATGAAGGACTGTACACATTCGTAGTCTCCTTAACAGCACGCAGTTTGTTGAGAGTGCTGAGGTTATTCCATTTCGTCTCCCAAAGCTGCAAAACCTTGCAGTGTAGTACTGAATGCAGGTCAGTTGCAGAGAAACCGATCTCCATAAGCAGTTTCTGCGTAGCCTGTTTGACCAGCCTGTCGGCAAGTTCGTTGCCTGGGAGTCTGACGTGTCCTGGGGTCCAAACACCACTGAACAACTGCACCATTCCAGGGCATAGACGGACTCCTGGATGGTCACTGCCAAAGGATGACAAGGGTGGCACTGGTCAATAGCTTGTAGGCTGCTCAAGGAGACAGCACACAGAAGAAACGACTTCCAGGGTATGAACGTATGTGTTCAAGAGCACGAGAGATAGCCACCAGCTCGGCAGTGAATACACTGCAGCCATCGGGCAAGGAATGGTGTTCAATATGTCCTCCATGGACATACGTGAAGCTGACGTGACCACCAGCCATCGAGCCATCAGTGTAAACCACTTCATGGCCTCGGTACATGTCAAGAATCGAGAGGAAGTGGCAGCAGAGAGCTGCGGGGTTAACTGAGTCCTTAGGGCCATGTGAAAGGTCCAGGCAAAGCCGCAGCTGAGGTGTGCACCATGGAGGTGTACGTGAATGGACCTCAAGTATAGGTGATAAAAACAAGGACTCCAGTTTGGCAAGAAGGGATCGGACACAAACTGCAATTGGAAGCCTGACTTGGGTCGCCAATGTGGGAGATGAACAGCCATGAGTGGGAAAAGGAGACGGTGATTCGGATGCACAGGAGAACTACAAACTCCCTGGGAATGGAGTGACCCAAGGGACCCCTTCCTAGCGAGAGGAACCGAAGAACACTTACGCTACTCCGGCGCAGAAGTGGGGACTGATATCCCCGGTGGTTGGGCTGAGGCTAGAAATGTTGTAGCGGCAGTGTAAGATGATGTCATTGGTACAGGATGTAGGCCTCAGTGTAGCCTACATCCTCAGCCTCAGCCTCAGTATAGGTCAGTCAGTCCAGGGTCTTGTACTCCACCATTTTCCTTTCTTTCTGGAGAATTCGGCAGTCAGGCGAGCAAGGCAAATGGTGCTCTCCGCAGTTGACATAGGAGTATTTGGATGTGATAGGTGTCCGCAATCTTGACATGTGATGCTGGAAGAACAGTGAGAAGACATATGGCTGAACTTCCAGCATTTAAAGCAGCGCACTGGGGGAGGATATAGGGCTTTACATCACAGTGGTAGACCACTGCCTTGACCTTCTTGGGTAATGTATCACCCTCAAAGGCCAAGATTAAGGCACTGGTGGCAACCTGATTATCCCTCGGACCCCGGTGGACACACCATATGAAATGTACACCTCACCGCTCTAAATTGGCGCGCAGCTCACTGTCAGACTGAAAAAGAAGGTCCCTGTGAAATACGACACCCTGGACCATATTTAAGCTCTTATGGGGCGTTACGGTTACAGAAACAACCCCCAACTTGTCACAGGTGAGCAATGCACGTGACTGGACAGAGGATGCTGTTTTGATCAAGACCGACCCAGATCTCATGTCCCTCCATGTCCCCAAACTTGCTGTCTAAATGCTCAACAAAAAACTGAGGCTTCATCATCATGAAAGATTCCTCATCAGCTCTCGAACATACAAGGTACCAGGGAGAATAAGATCCGCTGCCATCCTTGGCCTAACGTTCCTCCCATGATGTGGCCAGGGAGGGGAATGATTTGGGGTCAAACTGCTATTGAATTGAGCCCGTGAATGCTTAGAGACTGCTGGTGTTTGACCACCAGCAAGAGATGATGTACTACGCTTCATCACATGTCATCCACCCTGATGCCACCCACTCTGACCAGGGGCCCTCCCCACAGACGCCATCCAGCTGCAGCAAAGACCACCTGGCAGGATGGCCATTGTCGGGGGTCCCGATGCATCTACTCCTCGGTATATGTGGGGAGTTAACGGTGCAGGCGTTAGCAGAATGATCCCTGTGTGGTCAGGGGGCTACAACCAACAGGGTACATGGCGGCCCTTCCAGAAGTGACTGGCTACCATGCTGGATTTCAGGTGCAACAAAGCAAACAAGTCTATTATCATCATCACCGTACAAAACGATACTGCACAGTTGGAAAAATATGTACCCAGGAGGGTGACCTTGTCTAACAGTTGGAGAATGAGCAGAAGTGCAGATCCACATCGACGAAGGATGCAATAGGTCTCAGTGCATGATGGACACGATGCACCATGTAAGGCGCCCTTCCCCATTTGGCTCACCCTTTGAGAAAACTTTAAGAAATGGAGGTAAAATCCTACAGGGGACCATCACATAAAGGTCACAATGTGTGAGACTCCTTTTAGTCACCTCTTACGACAGGCAGGAATACCTTGGGCCTGTTCTAACCCCCGGACCCACAGGAGGTGTTGCAACACTGGAGGAGGAATAGAAAACTGCAAAATCATCCACAAACACTGTCCTGAGGAACACCAACTCCTTGCTAAAAACGATCCAACAGCACATCACCAACTTAGGATTATTATCCTTAAAAAAAAAAAAAAAAAAAAAAGGAAAGAAAGAAAGGGGACACTTCATACTGCCTTCTAAATATTATATTATATGTATGTATTTTCTTTAGTAAATAAATAATATTCTGAAATATCTGAATGACACTTTTCCTATTCTTTTCATTCGCAAACTTTACCATATGAACTTGTGATGATACCTAATGGTTAATGTTAGAGTAGTTGCTCTTCTAAACAGCATCCCATATGATCAACATTTACATCTACATCTACATCCATATTCCGCAAGCCACCTGACGGTGTGTGGTGGAGGGTACCTTGAGTACCTCTATCAGTTCTCCCTTCTATTCCAGTCTCGTATTGTTCGTGGAAAGAAGGATTGTCGGTATGCCTCTGTGTGGGCTCTAATCTCTCTGATTTTATCCTCATGGTCTCTTCGCGAGATATACGTAGGAGGGAGCAATATACTGCTTGACTCTTCGGTGAAGGTATGTTCTCGAAACTTTGACAAAAGCCCGTACCGAGCTACTGAGCGTCTCTCCTGCAGAGTCTTCCACTGGAGTTTATCTATCATCTCCGTAACGCTTTCGTGATTACTAAATGATCCTGTAACGAAGCGCAATGCTCTCCATTGGATCTTCTCTATATCCTCTATCAACCCTATATGGTACGGATCCCACACTGCTGAGCAGTATTCAAGCAGTGGGCGAACAAGTGTACTGTAACCTACTTCCTTTGTTTTCGGATTGCATTTCCTTAGGATTCTTCCAATGAATCTCAGTCTGGCATCTGCTTTACCGACGATCAACATCATATGATCATTCTATTTTAAATCACTCCTAATGTGTACTCCCAGATAATTTATGGTATTAACTGCTTCCAGTTGCTGACCTGCTATTATGTAGCTAAATGATAAAGGATCTATCTTTCAGTGTATTCGCAGCACATTACACTTGTCTACATTGAGATTCAATTGCCATTCCCTGCACCGTGCGTCAATTCGCTGCAGATCCTCCTGCATTTCAGTACAATTTTCCATTGTTACAACCTCTCGATACACCACAGCATCATCTGCAAAAAGCCTCAGTGAACTTCCGATGTCATCCACAAGGTCATTTATGTATATTGTGAATAGCAACAGTCCTATGACACTCCCCTGCGGCACACCTGAAATCACTCTTACTTCGGAAGACTTCTCTCCATTGAGAATGACATGCTGCGTCCTGTTATCTAGGAACTCTTCAATCCAATCACACAATTGGTCTGATAGTCCATATGCTCTTACTTTGTTCATTAAACGACTGTGGGGAACTGTATCGAACGCCTTGCGGAAGTCAAGAAATACAGCATCTACCTGTGAACCCGTGTCTATGGCCCTCTGAGTCTCGTGGACAAATAGCGCGAGCTGGGTTTCACATGACCATCTTTTTTGAAACCCATGCTGATTCCTACAGAGTAGATTTCTAGTCTCCAGAAAAGTCATTATACTCTAACACAATACGTGTTCCAAAATTCTACAACTGATCGATGTTAGAGATATAGGTCTATAGTTCTGCATATCATGATCAAACCAGCTGCATCTTTACTTGTGATTACTCATACTTTAGGTACTTGGATTATGCATGGCTTTATTTAAAAAAGGATAGCTCAATGTGGTAATAGGTTCAAACTGCACATGTCTGCTTTCATGCCACACAGCTAATTCACTGCAAATAAAATAACCTGTAGCTGTGATCCTGCAGTCACTGGCTAGAACTGTGAGTTAATAAAATACACAGAAATACAAAATAAAAGCTAAATGAATAATTTGATAACAAATTTTCCATTCTAATGTCTATAACTGATGTAGATGACAGAGAACTATGTTGAGTAATGTTTATTCAAGAAAGGACATCTCAAATACATGGGAAGTGGTACTACAATATTCAATTAAAATACAGACAGAAAATATCATTATAAAATGCAGCAAAGTTACGTTGGGAGCATTATGAGAATGGCAGCAAAATCCCCAAAACTTTTGTAATCAAAGATACTTGAAAACTAAGTCCCTTTTGTAATCACAATACATGAAATATACACCACCTCAAAACAGTTCAAGATTCAGCTTGATGATTTACAAACCATCACATGTGATACAAGAATGCTAACTCATAGTGTGTCCATCCTCAGTTCCATAATGCAGAGTCCTACTCTGGAGAACTTTCAGACCTCTCAAATCACAAAATCCCTTCAGAAGTTAAAGTCTGGTAGCAGCCATTCACTGCACAGAACCCAACACGTCCGTGATAGAATACCACTTGTTACCACAAGCAGGTCCGCCTCTTACCAGAATTCACATAAAAGTGCCCAGAATCTCTCCCTTGAGCTTTTCACTCGAAAAGCCCCAGTCTCCACTTGACTCCCATAGAGTTCTGCTAATGTCTGCTTTTCCACTGGCTCAAGGCCATATCCACCAAAAATACATTGTTCTAAAGTTCTACAGACAATATGTGACTCAACCTGACCACTTCCCAGACTAAAGTATATATCACACCAGCATTCAAACAAAGAAATGTTATAAATATTTGGTCACACTCGGATCATTCACAATAAATATAAATAAAGGTTCGTCCATAAATAAATAATCCAATATTCTAGCACAATTGCACTCACAATAAATGACAACAGATTGTTGTTAATATTGTTTAAACAATTATTTAGGCCTGCTTGTTAGAAGCATATTTCGGCACTCTTTTATGAAGATGGTGATAACTGACACATGCGACTGACCAGTCTTAAATTATCATGATTTTATATTATCAGTTGTAATTAATATTTAAATAAAGTTACTGGCAAAGTAGTACACTGTTCAGAGGTACTCAAGCTGTATTCATTTGCTGTGTAATTGTGGAGGATATGATGTTCTGACAAACATTTGCATAATGAAAAGATGTAAAAAATGTAATAAATCAAGAACTAAAATAGATACAGATACATAGCTTTCAGAGATGATTGCTATCTTGCCATACTGTCATCTGAGATACTGTATGTTGAAATCGCATGAAGCATTTAAAAGTTGATGGTTCAGAAATCCATTGCGAAAATGTTTGTTTGCTGTGAAATATTAACTTCTGTAGTTTTAAAGATATTGGAATATTGGTGTGTCAGTGGATGCTACTAATTTTTCTGAGATTGCAAATGTATTCAGGTTTGTTTTAATACTTGACTGTAAATTATTACATATTCTCAAAGATCTGTAAGAAACCATCTTTCAGCTTATCTGACACTCCGTCATTTCTAGAAGCATTGTCTGTCCTCTTGAGCAATTTGTCCGTCATCAGAATTCCCCATATTGGCTTTTATCCACATCCGACCCTTTGCTGATGCCCCTGCATCTGGCTTGCCTGCAGCAACCACTGTGGCCCACCCGACCGTGACACACTCTCGGCCCTGGGGCCATATAGCTTCACAAACAAATTCACCTCACCTCATATCAAATCTAGGTGGCTGATCAGCATGCTTACTTATGCATAACATTACAAACTTTGTATATTCACACTTTTTGTAAGACGGGTGGTCCCTCACAACTATACTTTCCTCATCTGATACTGGGTTGTGTGACGTCACTGTATGTTATGTTGAAATTCTGACTGATGTGCACACAGCACCACTTGGTGGTGCAGCCTAGTTCATCCTTTACTTGTGGCACTTTAAATCATTGAAAGGCTGGAGTGTAACCATGTATGCAAGTGAAACAAGGATGACAAGCAGTTTAGATACGAAGAGAATAGAGGCTTTTGAATTACGGTTTTATAGAAGAATGCTGAAGATTAACATAACTAATGAGGAGGCACTGAACAGAATTGGGGAAATAAAAAAAGGGGTTGGTTGACAGGACGCATTCTAAGACATAAAGCTATCAACAGTTTAGTAATGGATGGAAGTGTGGGGATAAAAATTGTAGAGGGGGAGCAATAAGCAGATTCAGAACAATTTAGGCTGCAGTAGTTATTTGGAGATGAAGTGGCTTCCACAGGATAGAGTAGAATGGACAGCAGCATCAAACCTGTCTTCGGACTGAATACCACAACAACAACTACATTAACTTCTGCAACAAAGGCAATGTTTCTGAATATGTGCATACAACTGAAGGTTCAATTATTTTATTTATTCAAATACTACACTGTTCTATGCCCAACAAAACAACCAAAAGACTTCTGGTTAGCACAAGGTTACTAAAAATATTCATCTTTCTGTGGATAATTCTGATTTTTTTTTTTTCAGTAACAAGCAAACACATTTTTTTTAAAAATATGTTATCTCAAAACAGTCAATTAAGCACACAAAACATCATGCACAATTTTTAAAAAAAAATGATAAAATAAATAAAAACTACTTCAAACCAAACAAGTGATTTAAGAACTAAGTGAAAGCTGCAGACTACATTAATGTTTGTAAAAATTGCAACATCTAGGCTGAACAGTTAAAATTCTGAAAATGTGAGGGACAGTGGCTGCCTATAACTGTGTCCTATCCTTTTCTTGAGAGACTAGGAATGTTTCTTACAGTTTTGTTCATATAGGACATGCTCATACAAGAGTGTCATTTGTGTGGAACTGGTGAACAAGAGTGGGTCATATTCAGTGAAAAGCACATATCATGTGACGCAATATCATTACAGAATGAGATGAAAGCCACATCATTTATGTGGCGATACCTGAGCATATCGCTCTGACCTGAGGGGTCAGCTCGGAACCATGGCATCACAACAAGTAATGACTCATCCACATCTACAGTTCAGTGCATCTGCCATGAGCCTGACTCATGGTACACTTGTCATTCCTTTGTTCATAAATCAAAAATGCTTCAAACTCCAACTGGCACATGAATGCCACTGTGCGAACTGAGAGACAAAATGTAGTGTTTTAAACAAATCCTGGTTCAAACTCCCTATATTGATGGCCAAGTCTTCCTTAACACTTCAAAATTGGGCAAAATATAGCAGTCCACACAACTGAACAATATCATTTACAAGCACCACAGATGACAGGAGGCATAGAATACAACGTGTGTTGTCATATACTGTGTATCAGGTGCTGTCTGACAAAGGGATGTCTGGCCACCAGACCTACATCGAGGATGTTTAGAGGCCAAAATGGTCTTCCTCTACACACTGAATTTCAGCAGCACAGTGCCTGTCCACATGTAATGAGAAATGTGGAAGTTGCCTACTAAGAATAGCAGATACCACTGTCACCATTTATTACATGGATTGCTTATTAAATATGTCTGGGATACAGTTGGTCAGCAACTTTTTTTAAGCATTGCTAGTGCTTTGGAGAAACATTCCCCAAGCCCTATGATTCTCTGCTATGATATCCTGAGTTGCAGTTAAGTCACATCATTATACTATCTTTAGTGCAGCATAATACTTATATCAATCATGTGTATCCTCTGTGTTGCAAATTTCACAAGCATTGGTGTATATAATAATTGGACAAGTGCAATTTTAAAGACATTAGTGATTTCAGTTACACATTACATGGTGTAAAAACAACAACACTTTTAATCACAGTGCTTAACACAAATCCCATGGCAATCATTACCTTATCAAGTACAGCTGTACGTGGTTCAAGGCTGGTAAAGAGGCATTAGTGAAGTGAAGGGAGCCTACAGAAACAAAACATGCAACAAAATATCAATAATATACAGAACAATCACTAAACATGCAATATTTTATGCACTAAGGAAAAATTTTAAAGGAAAATATCACTCAGCAGTCTACTTAAACAGGACACAAACCACTATTAGCTGCAAACTTTTCAAATAAAACAAGAAGTAAAAAGTGTTTTAACTAACTTGACTTAAACCAACACGACAGACTTTTGAAATGGCACACACTTCACAGTCCAGATGTATACCTATGATACTGTAAATTATAGTGCCACAGTCTCAAAAATAATGTCTGCAGTGCTCAAACAGGTGGAATCATTGAAACAACAAGTGTGGGAATGTACACAAAACCTGACAATTACAGACTTTTTTAGATCTGGATCACTTTTCATCATCCTGCTTGTTCACTCAATCCCCACTTGCCATTTCTTTGTTGTTTTTTTTATATATATATTTTCAAAGCAAACTGAATATGTATTTTACTTTTACATAATATCTTGCCAATGGGTACATAACAATCAGAAACCACACTATTTGTAGACAATCGCCGGAGTCTAATTATTCTAGAAAACAGCTACTAAGGAGCATACAACACCTGTTTGAAGTAACATCCATAAAGACTAACAAACAGCAGTAACAAATTCAAATTATTACAGCTTTACCTGTCATTTTTCATTTCTTTCTTTCAACAAAATTGGTAAAATGTATCAGACTACTGCTACAAATATGTTCTGGTATTTCAAACACTATATGCTGCATGCTATTAATCGCCATGCCCCCATCTATCATTAACGTGCTAAAAACTTTACAATAAGATTAAAAGCATTAAATGGAAAAAATGGAAAAATTATAGGGAACATATTTACTACCTTCCAAGTCTGGAGATGATACATGACCACTTTATAAATTTTCCATCTGTCATCTTTGAAGTTATTACACAAGATTTGCTTAAAAGTGTGACTACAATGAAGCATAATTATGTTCATAAAGATACTTGGATCTTTGCAGTATGGGATGTCAACAACCATTCAGCATTCATTGGAGATATTATGATTTACAATAGTCATATTTTTCAATGGCAATCAGGCCATACAAGAATGTCCGATCTATACTGGAATAATACAGACTGCACATACGATTAAGATTTGTGTTACTTAAAAGCAATAAGTTAACAAAAGAAAAACTACACCATCCCATGTGTGTGTCAACTAAAATAACATCTTACCTTCTGGCTTCTTCATATTTTATTTGCTGCTTGAGAAAAACTGCATTTTTTAACAATTCCTGTATGTTGTCAAAACTTTCCTCAGCACCTTCCATAGATTTTATAGCCCTACAAATAATCAGCACACTATTAGTGGGTTAACAAATGTGAATAACAAAAAACAATACATGGACCATTACAACCACAAAAAATGAAAGATGACAAAAACACCTTGAGGCTGACACTAATATACAAAAGCTAAGACACGTAACACCTTCTGGAAAAGAGAGGGATATAGTATTGTGAAAGAACAAAGAAATGTGTTACAACTTACAAAAGAAAAATAAGTTAATATAAGCAGGAGAAATCAATGGTGTCAGACAAGATTTACCATACATTCAAAGATATACAAGAGAGAGCAGTGTAACAAGACAAATATCCAAATCAATGCTGTAACAAAACCGAATTTTTCAAAAAGGCTGCAAAATGATTCCAATGATGGGTCTTAGAGTGATTAAATGACATGAGAGTTATTCAGTCATTACTAATGTTCAAGAAGTGATGACAGTCTCCCTTTCACAATATGAAATTATCATTCCTTTACAAATGTTCCAAGATTATATATTGTTTGCAAGAAGTTTATTATTTGCTTGCTTCTTGGTAGTTTCCATTCCATGATCTGTTATGGCAATCTTTCCTCTGACATCTTTTTCATATGCCCATATCATATGAACTGTTTTTCTTTCACAAAATCAAAACCCAAGCTTGTGACACTCATTTTCCTCCTAATGACTTCATTTCTGACCATTTCCCCATCCGTATATCTTTGCAACTGTTCTCCAAAAGCCCATCACAGTTGCTATCAATCTTTTCATCAAATGGTATCTAACAGTCCATACTTCTGAGCCGTATGCCACAATGCTTCTAACAACTGTTTTCACAATTTTTTGTTAGTTTCCTTTCAACTCTGTTGATTCCATAAAATACTGTTTAATGTTCCAATAGTGAAATTTCCATAATTTGTTCTTGAAATAATTTCCTTATCTTGTTTAACATCTTGTGTGATATTTCTCCCAGGTACAGGGGTTGGACAAAAATACGGAAACACCATGAGAAATGCATGCTTGAATATTAATGCGGATGGAATCCATACCTGCAGATGGCACTGTTGTATATGACCACAAATGAGACCTATGCAATGTCTTCAATAGTTGGTAAGTGTCAGCCATGGTCAGAACAGTGTTCTGTGTAGTTGTCAATGCATTATGTAGGAGCTAAGTGAATTCAAAGATGGGCAAATTATTGGTGCTTGTATGGTGGTTGCTTCTGTAACCAAAACTAGCCAAGGTGTTAGGTGTTTCAAAGAGCCACAGTATCAAAGACTTGTACTGCATACAGGGAAAGCAGAAAAAATATTATCCGTTAAGTCACAACATGGACAAAACTGTTGTTGAGCAATGGTGACAGCTGGTTATTGAAAAGGACTGTAATGAAAAATAAGAGGACAACTGTTACAAAGTCATTTCAGAACTGAAGTTGTACTTGTGAACCCTGCCAACATAAAAACAACACAAAAAAGAGGAGCTTTACAAGCAGGTCTTGCAGGGTGAGCAAGAATTCCTAAACCACTCATCATTTGCTGCCTGTAACACAAAAACATAACATCCTATGGCATGAAGTTTGTTCCTAAATGGTGATGCTGTGCTTCAAGATGAGAGGGCCTCTGTCCACATGGCAGCTTTGTCCTGAACTAGTTTTGTGAGCAGAAAGATTCACCAGATTTCATTATTATTAAGCCTTCAAGGTCTACTTTGGAGAGAAGGGTACATAATGAGTATCTACCTTCACCATCATTACCTCAATTTGTTACTATTTTGCAGGAAGAATGGTATAGGATTCTCTTGAAAACTATGCAGGAGCTGTATTTATCCATTTCGAGATGACTGGAAGCTCTTTTGAATGCTTTCCTTCACAGCATTAGACATGGTAATTTGTTGTTTTTGTGGTGTTTCCACATTTTTGTTCACCCCTGTATTTGTACTCTTCAGTACATGATGATCGGTCCCGACCCTTCTTCCCATGTCAAACTGTGATATGCTCCTCCCATTACCACGTGTTTTGTTTCCTTCATGTCAACCTGAAGGCCCCATTTTTAAATATTTTTGTATTTATTTCCTGGTAATATATTCAACGTCTTCATCATCTTGTGCCGAGATGAGCTGCTCATCAGCAAATCGTCATGAATATATAGTACCACAATTTATTATTAGTCCCATGTTCCTACATGTTTACTTTTTTTTTTCAAACAGATCCTAGTTTGCTTTAAATTATGACAGGATTAATAACATACGACTCTAAAGCCATCCACAAAATTGCAAGAAGTATAGTTTGAAAATGGTGTCACTAAAAATGATGGTAATTACAGAAAAATTAATTTTAGGCATAAACGAACGTATGACCTAGGACACCAGCACCAGCACTGAAGATGGCTCTGTTCTGAAAAGTTGAATTTTATAAACATATTTGACTGGTGAAGACACAATATGTTTTAGACATACTGTATAAGTACCAATTTGAAATACTGTCTGGGGAGCAGGAACTGAAAGTGAGAGACTGCTGTCAGTCATTAACATAAAAACAGAATAGGTGGTGTCCTAAGTCATTGACCTAGAGAACACCCACTGTAAGTGATTGTATGTTCAATGTGAATTTAATTCTCAGATTCTGATTGTTAGTCAGAGTTATGTCCACTGACTGATTCCTATTTTATAGTTAAGATAGTAAACAAAGATTTTTAACTATCTTTGTTACACTGTTATCTTCTGATTCTACCAATAAGATATTGTGTCACATTGTAACTAATGACTTCATAAATCAGAATTTATTCCTCCCACAAATTTAACCATGGCTATTGTCGTAATACTATTTCCAAAGAAACTGTGCTTTAGTGTAGAGAGGAGGTTCGAATTTTCCGAGACAGCCTGAGAAGGCTGGCAGTAATGATATAGTTCTATAGTTACCCACTTCTACAGTATCTCCCATTTTGTATAGGGGTTTTATTTTGGAAACCTAATTTGTTTTGGAACACTTCTTCTAAAGATGATGTACTTATAATGTGTGATACAGATCTGTAAATTACACTAGCACTACATATAGAAACTGATCCTAATCCAAGAAAAATTACATTATATTTTATTACTGTTAGAACTATTAGCATGGCTGTAAACTTCATCATCACTGATCTTCCTTCAAGTCAATTTGTTGACTTTTTGCATGCAATGTCTGCTTACATAATCAGCTAATTCCTGATCTCTAATTAAACTTCCTTGATTTTCCCTTAAGGTTATATCACATGGCTTTTGGTATGTTTCATTGCTAATGATATTCCACATGGCTTTAGATTTGTTTTGTGCACTTTCATTTTGTCATTGTGCATTTACTTAGCTTTCGGAGTTGCACTGTAACTGTTTATACATGTAGTGACTTGTGGGTCTTTGTTTATTTTTTTGTGCTAATTTAGACATTTCAGAGTTTGGCTCAAGACATATGCCCTGAATTATCAACTATTTGTAGTCTCCTGTTAACAAAGTAATTTTCGTCATTTATCTGTGGGGAAACCTTTCAGAAAGATATACAAATGTCATTGAGTAACTGATGAATGCTTTATTGGTTGTTGAGTGTAAGTATATTGGTTTCCATGTCTATTTTCATTAGTAAGTCTAAGATGTGTTCTTTTATATTCAGGGCTGTAATGTTTTTCATAGTGCCAACAGTTCCTAGTTGTCCGGGGTAACAAAGAATATAGTCTCTCTCTCTCTCTCTCTCTCTCTCTCTCTCTCTCTCTCTCTCTCTCACACACACACACACACACACGTGTTAGGTGACTTTTAGGTTTAGCTTGCGAGTGTGACATCGTGTGTGAATCTTGGTAAATTGCTTTTTTTATGTCTTTGGTAGGTGTGGATATGACTGACAGGGTCAACAGTTTTCAGTTGTCAGCTATGATGGGGGACAGTGCGTTGTCTCTAAAAAAATTTCTTCAACTATTCAGATTTTTGGATGAAGTCATGAAGTGTTCAGTATGTCGTTAAGAAATGAGGCTTACTTAAAGTTCCGGTGTCTCGGACCAGGAACGGCTGTATGTGGAGATGTCGTAAGGATAACAGGTCAAGGGAAGTGTTCGATCTCAATGTGTGGCTGTGAATGTTGGTATCAGTATCGGGAGATGTTTTTGAGCTATACAGGGTGTTACAAAAAGGTACGGCCAACTTTCAGGAAACATTCCTCACACACAAATAAAGAAAAGATGTTATGTGGACATGTGTTCGGAAACGCCTAATTTCCATGTCAGAGCTCATTTTAGTTTCGTCAGTATGTTCTTCCACGCTCAATGGAGCACGTTATCATGATTTCATACAGGATACTCTACCTGTGCTGCTAGAACATGTGCCTTTACAAATACGACACAACATGTGGTGCATGCACGATGGAGCTCCTGCACATTTCAGTCGAAGTGTTCATACGCTTCTCAACAACAGATTCGGTGACCGATGGATTGGTAGAGGTGGACCAATTCCATGGCCTCCATGCTCTCCTGACCTCAACCCTCTTGACTTTCATTTATGGGGGCATTTGAAAGCTCTTGTCTACGCAACCCCAGTACCAAATGTAGAGACTCTTTGTGCTCGTATTGTGGAAGGCTGTGATACAATACGCCATTTTCCAGGGCTGCATCAGCGCATCAGGGATTCCATGCGACAGAGGGTGGATGCATGTATCCTCGCTAACGGAGGACATTTTGAACATTTCCTGTAACAAAGTGTTTGAAGTCACGCTGGTACGTTCTGTTGCTGTGTGTTTTCATTCCATGATTAATGTGATTTGAAGAGAAGTAATAAAATCTCTACCATGGAAAGTAAGCATTTCCAGACACATGTCCACATAACATATTTTCTTTCTTTGTGTGTGAGGAATGTTTCCTGAAAGTTTGGCCGTACCTTTTTGTAACACCCTGTATAGGTCAAGGGAACTGTTAGGTGCTAATTTATGGGATCGGGAGCTGATGTTGAGCTATATAGGTCAAGGGAAGTGTCCGATTCCAGATGATATTGTGTTTGGTGGTATTTGGGGAGTTTTGTGATGTAGGCTTTTTCGTCGTTTTGCGTGGTTTTGTATGGGGGTGGGAGTCTAAATTTGTTTATATTTATATAATAGAGGGAAACATTCCACGTGGGAAAAATATATTTAAAAAGAAAGATGATGAGACTTACCAAACAAAAGCGCTGGCAGGTCGATAGACACACAAACAAACACAAACATACACACAAAATTCAAGCTTTCGCAACAAAATGTTGCCTCATCAGGAAAGAGGGAAGGAGAGGGAAAGACAAAAGGATATGGGTTTTAAGGGAGAGGGTAAGGAGTCATTCCAATCCCGGGAGCGGAAAGACTTACCTTAGGGGGAAAAAAGGACAGGTATACACTCGCACACACACACATATCCATCCGCATATACACAGACACAAGCAGACATTTGTAAAGGCAAAGAGTTTGGGCAGAGATGTCAGTCGGGAAGGAAGTACAGAGGCAAAGATGATGTTGAAAGACAGGTGAGGTATGAGCGGCGGCAGATTGAAATTAGAAATTAGCGGAGATTGAGGCCTGGCGGATAGCGAGAAGAGAGGATATGCTGAAGGGCAAGTTCCCATCTCCGGAGTTCTGACAGGTTGGTGTTAGTGGGAAGTATCCAGATAACCCGGACGGTGTAACACTGTGCCAAGATGTGCTGGCCGTGCACCAAGGCATGTTTAGCCACAGGGTGATCCTCATTACCAACAAACACTGTCTGCCTGTGTCCATTCATGCGAATGGACAGTTTGTTGCTGGTCATTCCCACATAGAACGCTTCACAGTGTAGGCAGGTCAGTTGGTAAATCACGTGGGTGCTTTCACACGTGGCTCTGCCTTTGATCGTGTACACCTTCCGGGTTACAGGACTGGAATAGGTGGTGGTGGGAGGGTGCATGGGACAGGTTTTACACCGGGGGCGGTTACAGGGGTAGGAGCCAGAGGGTAGGGAAGGTGGTTTGGGGATTTCATAGGGATGAACTAAGAGGTTACGAAGGTTAGGTGGACGGCGGAAAGACACTCTTGGTGGAGTGGGGAGGATTTCATGAAGGATGGATCTCATTTCAGGGCAGGATTTGAGGAAGTCGTATCCCTGCTGGAGAGTCACATTCAGAATCTGATCAAGTCCCGGAAAGTATCCTGTCACAAGTGGGGCACTTTTGGGGTTCTTCTGTGGAAGGTTCCGGGTTTGAGGAGATGAGGAAGTGGCTCTGGTTATTTGCTTCTGTACCAGGTCGGGAGGGTAGTTACGGGATGCAAAAGCTGTTTTCAGGTTGTTGGTGTAATGGTTCAAGGATTCCGGACTGGAGCAGATTCGTTTGCCACGAAGACCTAGGCTGTAGGGAAGGGACCGTTTGATGTGGAATGGGTGGCAGCTGTCATAATGGAGGTACTGTTGCTTGTTGGTGGGTTTGATGTGGACGGACGTGTGAAGCTGGCCATTGGACAGGTGGAGGTCAACGTCAAGGAAAGTGGCATGGGATTTAGAGTAGGACCAGGTGAATCTGATGGAACCAAAGGAGTTGAGGTTGGAGAGGAAATTCTGGAGTTCTTCTTCACTGTGAGTCCAGATCATGAAAATGTCATCAATAAATCTGTACCAAACTTTGGGTTGGCAGGCCTGGGTAACCAAGAAGGCTTCCTCTAAGCGACCCATGAATAGGTTGGCGTACGAGGGGGCCATCCTGGTACCCATGGCTGTTCCCTTTAATTGTTGGTATGTCTGGCCTTCAAAAGTGAAGAAGTTGTGGGTCAGGATGAAGCTGGCTAAGGTAATGAGGAAAGAGGTTTTAGGTAGGGCGGCAGGTGATCGGCGTGAAAGGAAGTGCTCCATCGCAGCGAGGCCCTGGACATGCGGAATATTTGTGTATAAGGAAGTGGCATCAATGGTTACAAGGATGGTTTCCGGGGGTAACAGACTGGGTAGGGATTCCAGGCATTCGAGAAAGTGGTTGGTGTCTTTGATGAAGGATGGGAGACTGCATGTAATGGGTTGAAGCTGTTGATCTACGTAGGCAGAGATGCGTTCTGTGGGGGCTTGGTAACCAGCTACAATGGGACGGCCGGGATGATTGGGTTTGTGAATTTTGGGAAGAAGGTAGAAGGTAGGGGTGTGGGGTGTTGGTGGGGTCAGGAGGTTGATGGAGTCAGGTGAAAGGTTTTGTAGGGGGCCTAAGGTTCTGAGGATTCCTTGAAGCTCCACCTGGCCATCAGGAATGGGATTACCAAAGCTAACTTTGTAAGTAGTGTTGTCTGAAAGCTGACGCAGTCCCTCAGCCACGTACTCCCGACGATCAAGTACCACAGTCGTGGAACCCTTGTCCGCCGGAAGAATGACGATGGATTGGTCAGCCTTCAGATCACGGATAGCCTGGGCTTCAGCAGTGGTGATGTTGGGAGTAGGATTAAGGTTTTTTAAGAAGGATTGAGAGGCAAGGCTGGAAGTCAGAAATTCCTGGAAGGTTAGGAGAGGGTGATTTTGAGGAAGAGGAGGTGGGTCCCGCTGTGACGGAGGACGGAACTGTTCCAGGCATGGTTCAATTTGGATAGTATCTTGGGGAGTTGGATCATTAGGAGTAGGATTAGGATCATTTTTCTTCGTGGCAAAGTGATATTTCCAGCAGAGAGTACGGGTGTAGGACAGTAAATCTTTGACAAGGGCTGTTTGGCTAAATCTGGGAGTGGGGCTGAAGGTGAGGCCTTTGGATAGGACAGAGGTTTCGGATTGGGAGAGAGGTTTGGAGGAGAGGTTAACTACTGAATTGGGGTGTTGTGGTTCCAGATTGTGTTGATTGGAATTTTGAGGTTTTGGAGGGAGTGGAGCTGGAAGTGGGAGATTGAGTAGATGGGAGAGACTGGGTTTGTGTGCAATGAGAGGATGCCACTTCCTTATACACAAATATTCCGCATGTCCAGGGCCTCGCTGCGATGGAGTACTTCCTTTCACGCCGATCACCTGCCGCTCTACCTAAAACCTCTTTCCTCATTACCTTAGCCAGCTTCATCCTGACCCACAACTTCTTCACTTTTGAAGGCCAGACATACCAACAATTAAAGGGAACAGCCATGGGTACCAGGATGGCCCCCTCGTACGCCAACCTATTCATGGGTCGCTTAGAGGAAGCCTTCTTGGTTACCCAGGCCTGCCAACCCAAAGTTTGGTACAGATTTATTGATGACATTTTCATGATCTGGACTCACAGTGAAGAAGAACTCCAGAATTTCCTCTCCAACCTCAACTCCTTTGGTTCCATCAGATTCACCTGGTCCTACTCTAAATCCCATGCCACTTTCCTTGACGTTGACCTCCACCTGTCCAATGGCCAGCTTCACACGTCCGTCCACATCAAACCCACCAACAAGCAACAGTACCTCCATTATGACAGCTGCCACCCATTCCACATCAAACGGTCCCTTCCCTACAGCCTAGGTCTTCGTGGCAAACGAATCTGCTCCAGTCCGGAATCCTTGAACCATTACACCAACAACCTGAAAACAGCTTTTGCATCCCGTAACTACCCTCCCGACCTGGTACAGAAGCAAATAACCAGAGCCACTTCCTCATCTCCTCAAACCCGGAACCTTCCACAGAAGAACCCCAAAAGTGCCCCACTTGTGACAGGATACTTTCCGGGACTTGATCAGATTCTGAATGTGACTCTCCAGCAGGGATACGACTTCCTCAAATCCTGCCCTGAAATGAGATCCATCCTTCATGAAATCCTCCCCACTCCACCAAGAGTGTCTTTCCGCCGTCCACCTAACCTTCGTAACCTCTTAGTTCATCCCTATGAAATCCCCAAACCACCTTCCCTACCCTCTGGCTCCTACCCCTGTAACCGCCCCCGGTGTAAAACCTGTCCCATGCACCCTCCCACCACCACCTATTCCAGTCCTGTAACCCGGAAGGTGTACACGATCAAAGGCAGAGCCACGTGTGAAAGCACCCACGTGATTTACCAACTGACCTGCCTACACTGTGAAACGTTCTATGTGGGAATGACCAGCAACAAACTGTCCATTCGCATGAATGGACACAGGCAGACAGTGTTTGTTGGTAATGAGGATCACCCTGTGGCTAAACATGCCTTGGTGCACGGCCAGCACATCTTGGCACAGTGTTACACCGTCCGGGTTATCTGGATACTTCCCACTAACACCAACCTGTCAGAACTCCGGAGATGGGAACTTGCCCTTCAGCATATCCTCTCTTCTCGCTATCCGCCAGGCCTCAATCTCCGCTAATTTCTAATTTCAATCTGCCGCCGCTCATACCTCACCTGTCTTTCAACATCATCTTTGCCTCTGTACTTCCTTCCCGACTGACATCTCTGCCCAAACTCTTTGCCTTTACAAATGTCTGCTTGTGTCTGTGTATATGCGGATGGATATGTGTGTGTGTGTGCGAGTGTATACCTGTCCTTTTTTTCCCCTAAGGTAAGTCTTTCCGCTCCCGGGATTGGAATGACTCCTTACCCTCTCCCTTAAAACCCATATCCTTTTGTCTTTCCCTCTCCTTCCCTCTTTCCTGATGAGGCAACATTTTGTTGCGAAAGCTTGAATTTTGTGTGTATGTTTGTGTTTGTTTGTGTGTCTATCGACCTGCCAGCGCTTTTGTTTGGTAAGTCTCATCATCTTTCTTTTTAAATATATTTTTCCCACGTGGAATGTTTCCCTCTATTATATTCATATAATTAATTTGAACCCAACAATCACGTTTGTTATTGTTATTGTTATTGTCACTGTTACATTTCGTAGTCTTTTCTGTCATCTTATTTCCTCCTTCTGTTTTTGCCAGCAGTTTTACTTTCTATTCACCTTCTCCTTTTTTACCGGAATCCAGTATACAATTTTATCCCGCCGATATATACTCAATAATACGTAATAATACGTAACCCACTTCCAAACAATAACCAAAAAAAAATAAATTTTTTTTTCCGCTTTCAGCACTACCGCTCCTATAAAATCCGCCGTTTCCAGTTCACAAACAGTTCCTTTCAGCTATTAAACAACCTTTTCGGCCAGTTTTAATATCTTTTGCTTTATTTCCATTTCCGTTTTTCTCACATCATCGATCATTTTTAGCCGCTTCCCACAGGTTTTAACGTTATTATTTCTTCATCAGACAATTGTTAGCTTCATTTCCATAATCTGCCACCACCAAACCACCCTTTTAATACATCCTCACGTAGTTTTTTCGAAATTTTCCCGTATTTCTCCACCCTTTAACGTGTTTTGGCGGCAACACAACCACCTAACCTTTATGCACATCATTATCTACCTACACAAGTTTACCATTGGATCAACATAGCCCAGCTCTAACCAACCCTTTTTCGCTTTTTTTCACACCAGATCTCCATTTGCTTTCTAGTTTTACCTTTATCTCTCCCCATATATTTTTATATTTATTTTCATTTTCATTTCAGCCTCGTGTTCCACTTTCCACCTTCTAGTACCATGTCACCCTCACACCTCCACAACGACCCCATTAAGTTTTAAAACATTCCCTCCGCAAACATGCCTTCGCCCTAGCCAGATTACACTCCCATATTTTATTTTCTCAGGCTTGTCTGACATTTGGCATCACCGCCAAAGGCCTCACACTTAAAGTTCCCATCTCTGGCTGCAACTCTTCTTTCCATCAGTCCCTATACCAGTTCCAAACCGAACAATCCATTGCCCTCACCCACCTAATCCTTCACCTACACATCCACTGAGCCAATCAACACACCCATCAACTCCTGTCCCTAATAAAAGTCCTCAATCTTTCCTCTCCCACATCCACACCGGTTGTTCAGAGCATCCTCCTACAGGCCAACCGCAAATTAGAACAGCATGCCACCCTCCACCTTAAAAAACTATCCAATCTCCTGGTTTCCCACCTCCGGAAAGGCAACTCACTCACCCTTCACAACCATTCCAGCAAACCTCAACCTCCTCTCATTGCACACAAACCCAGTCTCTCCCATCTACTCAATCTCCCACTTCCAGCTCCACTCCCTCCAAAACCTCAAAATTCCAATCAACACAATCTGGAACCACAACACCCCAATTCAGTAGTTAACCTCTCCTCCAAACCTCTCTCCCAATCCGAAACCTCTGTCCTATCCAAAGGCCTCACCTTCAGCCCCACTCCCAGATTTAACCAAACAGCCCTTGTCAAAGATTTACTTTCCTACACCCGTACTCTCTGCTGGAAATATCACTTTGCCACGAAGAAAAATGATCCTAATCCTACTCCTAATGATCCAACTCCCCAAGATACTATCCAAATTGAACCATGCCTGGAACAGTTCCGTCCTCCGTCACAGCGGGACCCACCTCCTCTTCCTCAAAATCACCCTCTCCTAACCTTCCAGGAATTTCTGACTTCCAGCCTTGCCTCTCAATCCTTCTTAAAAAACCTTAATCCTACTCCCAACATCACCACTGCTGAAGCCCAGGCTATCCGTGATCTGAAGGCTGACCAATCCATCGTCATTCTTCCGGCGGACATGGGTTCCACGACTGTGGTACTTGATTGTCGGGAGTACGTGGCTGAGGGACTGCGTCAGCTTTCAGACAACACTACTTACAAAGTTTGCCATGGTAATCCCATTCCTGATGTCCAGGTGGAGCTTCAAGGAATCCTCAGAACCTTAGGCCCCCTACAAAACCTTTCACCTGACTCCATCAACCTCCTGACCCCACCAACACCCCACACCCCTACCTTCTACCTTCTTCCCAAAATTCACAAACCCAATCATCCCGGCCGTCCCATTGTAGCTGGTTACCAAGCCCCCACAGAACGCATCTCTGCCTACGTAGATCAACAGCTTCAACCCATTACATGCAGTCTCCCATCCTTCATCAAAGACACCAACCACTTTCTCGAATGCCTGGAATCCCTACCCAGTCTGTTACCCCCGGAAACCATCCTTGTAACCATTGATGCCACTTCCTTATACACAAATATTCCGCATGTCCAGGGCCTCGCTGCGATGGAGCACTTCCTTTCACGCCGATCACCTGCCGCCCTACCTAAAACCTCTTTCCTCATTACCTTAGCCAGCTTCATCCTGACCCACAACTTCTTCACTTTTGAAGGCCAGACATACCAACAATTAAAGGGAACAGCCATGGGTACCAGGATGGCCCCCTCGTACGCCAACCTATTCATGGGTCGCTTAGAGGAAGCCTTCTTGGTTACCCAGGCCTGCCAACCCAAAGTTTGGTACAGATTTATTGATGACATTTTCATGATCTGGACTCACAGTGAAGAAGAACTCCAGAATTTCCTCTCCAACCTCAACTCCTTTGGTTCCATCAGATTCACCTGGTCCTACTCTAAATCCCATGCCACTTTCCTTGACGTTGACCTCCACCTGTCCAATGGCCAGCTTCACACGTCCGTCCACATCAAACCCACCAACAAGCAACAGTACCTCCATTATGACAGCTGCCACCCATTCCACATCAAACGGTCCCTTCCCTACAGCCTAGGTCTTCGTGGCAAACGAATCTGCTCCAGTCCGGAATCCTTGAACCATTACACCAACAACCTGAAAACAGCTTTTGCATCCCGTAACTACCCTCCCGACCTGGTACAGAAGCAAATAACCAGAGCCACTTCCTCATCTCCTCAAACCCGGAACCTTCCACAGAAGAACCCCAAAAGTGCCCCACTTGTGACAGGATACTTTCCGGGACTTGATCAGATTCTGAATGTGACTCTCCAGCAGGGATACGACTTCCTCAAATCCTGCCCTGAAATGAGATCCATCCTTCATGAAATCCTCCCCACTCCACCAAGAGTGTCTTTCCGCCGTCCACCTAACCTTCGTAACCTCTTAGTTCATCCCTATGAAATCCCCAAACCACCTTCCCTACCCTCTGGCTCCTACCCCTGTAACCGCCCCCGGTGTAAAACCTGTCCCATGCACCCTCCCACCACCACCTATTCCAGTCCTGTAACCCGGAAGGTGTACACGATCAAAGGCAGAGCCACGTGTGAAAGCACCCACGTGATTTACCAACTGACCTGCCTACACTGTGAAGCGTTCTATGTGGGAATGACCAGCAACAAACTGTCCCTTCGCATGAATGGACACAGGCAGACAGTGTTTGTTGGTAATGAGGATCACCCTGTGGCTAAACATGCCTTGGTGCACGGCCAGCACATCTTGGCACAGTGTTACACCGTCTGGGTTATCTGGATACTTCCCACTAACACCAACCTGTCAGAACTCCGGAGGTGGGAACTTGCCCTTCAGCATATCCTCTCTTCTCGCTATCCGCAAGGACTCAATCTCCGCTAATTTCTAATTTCAATCTGCCTCCGCTCATACCTCACCTGTCTTTCAACATCATCTTTGCCTCTGTACTTCCCTCCCGACTGACATCTCTGCCCAAACTCTTTGCCTTTACAAATGTCTGCTTGTGTCTGTGTATATGCGGATGGATATGTGTGTGTGTGCGAGTGTATACCTGTCCTTTTTTCCCCCTAAGGTAAGTCTTTCCGCTCCCGGGATTGGAATGACTCCTTACCCTCTCCCTTAAAACCCATATCCTTTTGTCTTTCCCTCTCCTTCCCTCTTTCCTGATGAGGCAACATTTTGTTGCGAAAGCTTGAATTTTGTGTGTGTGTTTGTGTTTGTTTGTGTGTTTATCGACCTGCCAGCGCTTTTGTTTGGTAAGTCTCATCATCTTTCTTTTTATATATATTTGTTTATATTTAGTTTGTCCCCACCCAAGAAAACCCTATTTCCCACGCGTGTCCTGTTAGTGTCATTAGGCTTTTTGCGGAATGTGTGTGTGTTTGTTTTTCAATGTATTTTCATCCTCATAATGTGTACGTAACAAAT
Organism: Schistocerca cancellata; assembly: GCF_023864275.1. Taxonomy (NCBI): domain Eukaryota; kingdom Metazoa; phylum Arthropoda; class Insecta; order Orthoptera; family Acrididae; genus Schistocerca; species Schistocerca cancellata. The sequence continues at coordinate 684,018,025 of NC_064631.1, forward strand.
TTATATGCACCATATTGGAATCGTGGTTTATGGTCATTTCCACCATATTTGTTACGTCATGGGTCAAAGCAGACAGACAGACAGACAGACAGAGAGAGAGAGACACACACACACACACACACACACACACACACACACACACACACACACACACACACACACACACGTGTGTGCACTGGTGTGGAGGGAAAGGAGATATGGAGGGAGGGTTGAAGAATTGTGGCTGATGGTCGAGAGGGAGAGTCAGCGAGCACAGGGAATAGGTATGTGAAATGGGAAAACCTCATACTGGCACAGTCATGGTAGTTTTGCCTAGCACTCTATGACATGGAGGAGTAGATTATGAGGGGAGATACAATTAAGAAAGAGGGAGGCTGCAGAGAGAACTGTGTGAGTGCAGAAAGAGTTAAGTGTGAATCATGGAGAAAGGTGGTAGTGATGGGTGTGGGATGGGGCTAGCAGAGATTAAAGCCAAGAAGGTTACAAGATTGAAGGAAGTGTTATAAGGATAGTTATCAAGAAGCAGGTGTTGGGTGGAAAGACCCAGATGGCCCAGGTTGTGAAGCACTTACTGAAGTCTAGAATGTTGTGCTTGGCAGTATATTCTGCCACTGGCTGGTTCACTCTGCTCTCAGGTGGACAGCTGTCTAGTGGTCTGGCTCACATAAAATGGTGAGCAGAAGTTACGGAAGAATTGGTATATGGTATGGCTGCTTTGTCAGGTAGTCCTGCTTCTGGCAGGACAGGATATGCTTGTGGCAGGACTGGAGAGGCACATGTGGGTGGATGTATCAGTGAGTTGTCACTTTTATTTCTTCCGTCATTTTCACTACGTTAATACACTCCTGGAAATGGAAAAAAGAACACATTGACACCGGTGTGTCAGACCCACCATACTTGCTCCGGACACTGCGAGGGGGCTGTACAAGCAATGATCACACGCACGGCACAGCAGACACACCAGGAACCGCGGTGTTGGCCGTCGAATGGCGCTAGCTGCGCAGCATTTGTGTACCGCCGCCGTCAGTGTCAGCCAGTTTGCCGTGGCATACGGAGCTCCATCGCAGTCTTTAACACTGGTAGCATGCCGCGACAGCGTGGATGTGAACCGTATGTGCAGTTGACGGACTTTGAGCGAGGGCGTATAGTGAGCATGCGGGAGGCCGGGTGGACGTACCGCCGAATTGCTCAACACGTGGGGCGTGAGGTCTCCACAGTACATCGATGTTGTCGCCAGTGGTCGGCGGAAGGTGCACGTGCCCGTCGACCTGGGACCAGACCGCAGCGACGCACGCCAAGACCGTAGGATCCTACGCAGTGCCGTAGGGGACCGCACCACCACTTCCCAGCAAATTAGGGACACTGTTGCTCCTGGGGTATCGGCGAGGACCATTCGCAACTGTCTCCATGAAGCTGGGCTACGGTCCCGCACACCGTTAGGCCGTCTTCCGCTCACGCCCCAACATCGTGCAGCCCGCCTCCAGTGGTGTCGCGACAGGCGTGAATGGAGGGACGAATGGAGACGTGTCGTCTTCAGCGATGAGAGTCGCTTCTGCCTTGGTGCCAATGATGGTCGTATGCGTGTTTGGCGCCGTGCAGGTGAGCGCCACAATCAGGACTGCATACGACCGAGGCACACAGGGCCAACACCCGACATCATGGTGTGGGGAGCGATCTCCTACACTGGCCGTACACCACTGGTGATCGTCGAGGGGACACTGAATAGTGCACGGTACATTCAAACCGTCATCGAACCCATCGTTCTACCATTCCTAGACCGGCAAGGGAACTTGCTGTTCCAACAGGACAATGCACGTCCGCATGTATCCCGTGCCACCCAACGTGCTCTAGAAGGTGTAAGTCAACTACCCTGGCCAGCAAGATCTCCGGATCTGTCCCCCATTGAGCATGTTTGGGACTGGATGAAGCGTCGTCTCACGCGGTCTGCACGTCCAGCACGAACGCTGGTCCAACTGAGGCGCCAGGTGGAAATGGCATGGCAAGCCGTTCCACAGGACTACATCCAGCATCTCTACGATCGTCTCCATGGGAGAATAGCAGCCTGCATTGCTGCGAAAGGTGGATATACACTGTACTAGTGCCGACATTGTGCATGCTCTGTTGCCTGTGTCTATGTGCCTGTGGTTCTGTCAGTGTGATCATGTGATGTATCTGACCCCAGGAATGTGTCAATAAAGTTTCCCCTTCCTGGGACAATGAATTCACGGTGTTCTTATTTCAATTTCCAGGAGTGTATTAAGCTCTGGATATTAATTACACTCTTGTAATATAGGTGAACCAGGGCAGCTTTCAGATTTTTAACAAACACATTTTAAACTCATGAGGATGATCTATTTATTGCCAGTATTATTGCATCTTCCTTTCTAATATCAGTTCTTAGGTCTAAAGTAGATTACTCAAAATACTGTTAAACATTGAAATAAGAAAGTTATTTTTGTGATTTTATAATTTACATACAAATTACATCATTTCAGAAGACTTTACAGAAACAGTAATAGGCTACATTAAAATAATTCATACGTGTGTGTTCCGATTCATCACTGTGGCACCAGCTTTCAATAAAATATACGTGAAATCTTTCTAAAAGTCCTTAATGGAACTTGTCTCTCACACTTTCCACCTAAGGCACTATTTGTTACTGAGAACATTTTGCCGATCAACAATTTTGGCTCCACTTCTTTACTTTGTGTAATCATAACAACAAAAATCATTCCTGCTGACATACCAGTTTCCTTAACCCTGTTGAGGACCACTGCCTGACACTTAGAGCATAGCATTCAGTTGCTATTATTCCTGATTCCTCACTTGCTACTGTATGATCATTATGCAGCACTGGCTTCCCAATCCTCATAGATCCCTATCAGATTATGACTTATGAAGTACCGACAGATAACAATGAAGGTGATGATGCTACTGCTAGTGATGCGTGGTCTTATGGTCGCATAAAAGTTCTCAGCATTCTTTATGAAGAGGCTGTAGCCACTTCAGAAGGTTTTCCTCTTTGTGTGCCTTGTCTGTGTCTGCTGTAGGCACTTTCTTGTCTCCTGTAACAGCCTGCAACGCATTTCTTACATTCACTGATTTACTGTGCTGCATCTGCTAAGTGTTCTGGCGCTATCTTTTACTGTGGCTGCATTTCTATTACACATATTTCAGTCCATTGCATGGAGAAAACATGTTTGCAGCAGTATGTGATCTCTTGAGTCTTTTGTTTTAGTTTTTCTATTTAAATGTGGGCCGTGTCTCATGTAGTCACCTCTGCTTACACAAATGCAATACCCAAAACTCATGTTTATGAATGATACAAAATTGTTTTTACATAGTTAATTAATTTTGCTAATTGATTCTCAGTTTACAAGGCCAGCATCAGACTTAACATCAATTAAATTAAGCTTGTCAGAAAGTACTATAATGCAATGAATGAAGTTGATATGACTTACTTCTGACAGCAGCTCCTCAACATCATTAGTAACCCCTATAATAACAACTCATTATTGCAACTTTTACCACCAATATTTTCTGTCACTTTATCCGGTTGAGCACTCGGAGCACTTGCTCATGTCTGTGGCATATTCATGTTGAACAGGGTAGTCAACTTCGGAATGCATCTGTTCAAGAAAAAAAATGGTTATCTTTCACTATTTCTGTTGCTGGTTCCTTGTTCTGATTTAATTATCATTTCTGTTTCCTTTGTGCATTCAGATTCCTCCTGATTCAGTACTTTGAAACTGTTCCTAATGACATCATTGAAGAATAATTTGGAATGCAATTTGGTCTATAGTTTATTGACCTTATAATTTATTTCTTACACTTTTGTTCATTTGATGGGGTTTCCGTTGCTATGATTTTCAACAGTTCTACCCCTACAGTCATCCTCTATATAGCTGCATTTAGGCCAAAATACCCCATTGCATGTAATACCTAATTTACGAAATAGTATCTACAAATTGAGGGTAAAAATCCATAGACATGATAAATTTAATTATAATGTTGGATAGATTCTGCTTAAAGAGCTTGAAGAAGACTCAATTAAAGCACAGTACAGCATCAGACTAAATGTCAGAGAAAGCAGGCGTTGAGATTAGTCGCATTAAAGTGTGCGTTAACGTAAGGTCAACTAATATAGAAGATTGAAATGTGAATCAATGTTTCACACGATTTTTTTTTCGCCAGAATTTATTTCGGCTTGCGAGTTCGAAAGCACTCTCGCGGTCTGAGAGACTACACCTCGGAGTTACGTGCTAAAATGAAGTCTGAATGTGCAACAACTTACCCAACGCCATATTCGACATCGTAGCATCGGCCTTGCAGTTCATGATGAAGCTTTGTGACTTCCACTCGTTTTTCGACCATTGGTGGTAACGCTTTCCTAACATGTTCTTGGAGGCGATAAAACGCCAAGGAAGGCTCATTGGCAACAATGTGCATATTTTCTGATATTCTCTCCGTTGCTGCGTCAATAATGAAATATATTTCTCAAAATGTCAGATCTTAAAATAATTTTCTGTATTTATTAAAAAGCATATTGAAGTTTAATTATACTTATCGGTACATTAGCCTACACCTAGACATCGATACGCCACAATGTGCAAAAATTCTACACTGTAAAATCAACCACTTTACAATTCACACCTTTTTTGACTTTAATATCCAATTCAGGATCAGAAATATTGTGAGCAGACATTATCGTCTCAGCAGATTTCGAAGAATTGCAGAATACGAATACTCTATAAAGTCAAAGGCCTGAGTGTAAACTTAAATCACCCTCTAAATAAAATCCGCAGAGGACGCAAAAACATAAACAAATCACCCCAAATTCCGTCTGCTTTCAATGACAGCAGACAACACTGCTAATATCAAAGATTTTAATAATACAAAGTTATCTCTACAGTGCTATTTTATTACTCTTACTTTATATCTTTGCTCAGTATTCAATGTTTACATTTGCCGAGAAATATTAACGGAGTAACAGTAAATGAATTTTAATAAGCATTATAGTTTTCACTTAAGATATGTGATTCAATTTGATTTATTTATTCATCTAGTGATCATCTCACAACGGTACAGGATTTGGCATCATAATACAATGAAAATAAATAGTTACAGATATTGGCGTACACCCATATAAAATATAAAGGATGATTTTATGAAGATAAGAGGTAGATCTACTCTTAACTGCAGGCGTTTCACAAAACCTGAAGGTTGGTATGTGTTTCCAAGACATGTACTAGGAAGCTTGCACTTCACATCTGATCAAGAATATGTAAAGGCTATATATTGTCAATGTTTCCTTGACTCATAAACATCTACTTTTGTCATCGCTAGTCAGCACAGTCGGATGTGCAAGCCTTTGGCTGTGTTTGCTGTCACCAAGAAACTTCATTGCTCATTTGCTTTTTCTTTTTTTACATGGTAATAGTAAGCCAAGTTTGTATTCACTGCTCAGAGCACTGAGGTTATAAACTACGGCACTGCCGATACGAATGGTAGACTCGCCCACAAATTAATACTCGACGTGAATTGAGAACCTAACAAATGCCGTGGATGAAGCGAAAGTCGTTGTAACAAACAAAAGAGGAAAACCTAAAAAATGCAGTAGAATAGGGTTAAAAGTAGTTGTGCAGATATAGCCTGAGAAGATAATACATATCAGAAGTTAGGTGAATAAAATGTGGGGCAAACTAATGACTTTATTTATATCAATACGCTGAAAACCACTGTGATGTACATGACAGAAGATACATCCCATTGTATCAATTGTTAGGCTTTCTTCCCGTTGTTTTGACGCATGAAGCGTTAGAGGAATGATTATTTGAATGCCCCTGTGCGTGCTGTAATTATTATAATCATGTCCTTACAATCCGTACGTGAGCGATACATAGTAGGTTGTAGTATATTCCTAGAGTTTGTTAGTAGTTTACGTCTATCTGCAAGAGTTTGACAGTTCAGTTTCTTTAGCATCTCTGTAACACATTCCCACAATCAAACAAATCTGTGATCACTCATGCTGCCCTTCTCTGTATATCTTCAATATCCCTTGTTAGTTCTGTTTAATACTAGTCCCACACACTTGAGCAATATTCGTGAATGAGTCACATGGATGATTCGAAAGCAATTTCCTTTGTAAACCGATTGTATTTCTCCAGTATTCTACCAATGAACTGAAGCCTACCACCTGCTTTACTAAGAACTGAGCCTACGTGGTCATTCCATTTCATATCCCTATAAAGAGTTACACTCATTCATTTGCATGAGTTGGTGAATCCCGACTGTGACTCACTGAGGTTATAGTCATAGGATACCACAAAACAGTGGAAACGTTAATAATAAATCTAACGCTTCTTACAGTATCATTAATCTGGAACGCTGTGGAAGAAATGCCAACCATCTACTGCAACTCACTATTCGCTTGTGGCTCACTCAGATGTTCCCTGGCCTCTGGATTGGATGTGTAGGCATATCAGTTGTCCTGTACGTTCACCTAATTTGAAGCCACTGAACCTTTTTCTCTGGGGTAGTCTCATATATGAAAACTAAGCACAAGTTCTGGCGACGTGAGAGAATTTAAAGCATCGTATTGTTGCAGCATGTGCAACAATGTCGAAGGGATCTAGTCAGTCTGTCCAGAAATTCTTGCATCTGCGACTGTGTGGAGTTGGAACCTATCGTGCTGTTAGACATACATCTATGCGTATCAATTGGTACTAACCCCAGGAGTGCTGGTAGCACTTCAGTACCCTTTACCCACTAAAGTATCTTCAATGAAGTAAGGACCTATTATATAGTCTTCAGTAATCCACATTACCACTGATTTTCAATGTACCCCAGCCAGTGCAAATTCTCAGCAGCCTAGTAATACTTATTTCTTACATTCAGGTTTCTATGGTCTGGAAAGGTAGCCTCATTGGTAAAGAAAATTCCATGAAGAAACGACCTATTGTCCTGAAGTCACATCATGATTCCTTGCATTTTCACCAATCGCATTGGTTAATCACTTGGCGAAGTGGCAGGAAGGCCATAACTACAGTAACAGGGAACCTAAGGCAAGTATCCAATGTGAGTGACCCACCCCCTCTTCCATGCCATCCCCTACTCCTTCTTCTACTCCTAACCCTTCCCTCCATCATACCATACAATCTCTTAGGCTGCTCTCCTCTCATTTGCGCCAGAAAAACTTTTCCTACAAACGGACTAGTTTATGACCTTAGCAATATTTACCCTGATATATCAAGAAGTGAAGCAGCTTTTCACAAACTAAGTTGTTCGAGCCACAGAGGGTGGTCAAAGGTTGTTGACAAAGGGTTCTCAACAGAATTCTAGGAAATAGTGTAGGAGACATAGGAGAAGATTCACCACAAGAACCTTTCAACTTGCCCTTCAAATGCACTCTTCGAAGAATACAAAAAGTTTCTAGAAATCTTTATTTAATTCGCACAAAGCCCTTCTTATTGCCAGGTAATATATTACATCATTATTAATTACAGCACAGGACAATATCTCAGACAATGAAGTAATATCTAACATAATATTACAAGATAAAACAGAATGAAAAGTCTATTTGGAAGAAGTGAGTAGATAATAATATCCATCTTAAAATATAAACTGGTAATGAAAAAATTAATTTTGTCTTATTTAAATTATTTTTCCTCACTTTTGTCTCTTCGAAATGGTCAAGAATATTTAAAAAAAATAAATTTCGTGCTCTTTCATTTCCTGTCAATACCAGGCCCTACTGCCTAACCAGTTAACGCTTCCTGACTCATTTCAGAACATAAGTACTTCGGATAATAAGGACAGCTGACTTAATGACAGGATAGCTGGATGCCAACGAGCTATGTTTTACTAATAAAAGCTCTGCTAAGTCTTGCCCACCAGATAGTTTCAGTATTTGTATTCTGACTGAAATTCTTATCAATGATACCCGTTGTGCCAGAAACAGGTGAAATGTCATCTTCAGTTATAATTGTAAAGCTAGTGCTTCAATTTTTTTTTTAAATTACATCACAGCTGATCGCTATTAACAAAGGTTGTATTATTCCGTATGTGTCCATAACTTCCTTCATTTTGTGGAACACTTATTTAGTTGGAATAACTTATGTCAATCACTGGGTAAAAATGTAGCATCAAGTCAAGTTATTAGCTCTGCCAGCTCCTTGTCATTTCATAGCTCGCTGAAGCACTTCTTTATTCTTTTAATCCATTTTTTAAGAAATTTACACTTGATGTCCCATATTTCAAGGATATTGAAAGCATTTTTTCAAATACTCTTTGGTGTTTCTGATGCTTGATATTTCTGATAGTGTCGTTCCTAAGAGTTCTTATGCAGCAGCAACGTCCTATGTGCTATAATGAACTTTTTATTACTTTGCACTGAATTACAAGGAGGTTAACAAAGGTATGATATCCTGTTTTATTGTAGTGCCTACTACGCATTTCACTCGTTACATTTCTTATTCATAAGAATTTTGTTTTTCAGGGCCATAAGAGGAAGAGGAGGATATTGGTGTTTAACGTCCTGTCGACAAGGAGGTCATTAGAGACGGAGCACAAGCTCGGATTAGGGAAGGATGGGGAAGGAAGTCGGCCATGCACTTTCAAAGGAACCATCCTGGCATTTGCCTGGAGTGATCTAGGGAAATCACGGAAAGCCTAAATCAGGATGGCCGGACACGGGATTGAACCGTCGTCCTCCCGAATGCTCAGAGCCATAAGAATATCAAAGAATATCTCTTCAGATGGCATCATATCCCTAAGTCAAATGTGTGGGATTTGAAGTGAAGCATTAAGTGAAGTGTAGTGTTATGCATGTAAGTGATTACTCCACTCAGTGATAACCTTTGACACAACATTTCTTTGCTTTATATTTGATCTCTGTTTTGTAATTATTCTGTTGTCAGATTGCCTGCGTAAAAAACGCCTAATGAGTTAAACGATGTTTCAAAAGTTGCAATAAAGTGAAATTATTAAACCCGCAACAGTTGTTGACACATGATATGCAACAGCCACTGATGCCTCATATCATGTCACATCACGCTAAGTGAGGAACATCCACATTAACCACTTTGTCACCATAACACTGTGATATCGGAATCGCCACCAACTGCAGCGATTCCTGTAGCCATAGTAATCAATTGCGTGATGGTAAAACAGCCACTGTTTTGGCAAAAGAATTCTGTTCTGAAGTTCACGCAGTTATAAATCCAGTTTGCCTAACACACGTAACTGCAAATGGTATAAAGTATAGTTACATTGTCGCAGCACTCAACAAACATATCGCCACGGATGTGCAAGACATTCTGCCAAGTACTGATCGCTACACAACTATCAAAAACGTCCTGATTACCCACGTCTCGCAGTCAGAGGTGAAGAGCTTGGAGAAGCTACTAAGCACTGAAGAGCTCAAGGATCGAATCCATCAAGGCTACTGTGCCACTTGCATATGTTAGCGAGCAACACTGTTAACGAAGACATCCTGCAGAATATTTGGTTATCATTGTGGTGTCACCGCCAGACACCAGACTTGCTAGGTGGTAACCCTTAAATCGGCCGCGGTCTGTTAGTATACGTCGGACCCGTGTGTCGCCACTATCAGTGATTGCAGACCGAGCGCCGCCACACGGCAGGTCTAGAGAGACCCCAGTGGTACAACCGACTTTGCTAGCGATGGTTCACTGACAAATTACGCTCTCATTTGCCGAGACGATAGTTAGCATAGCCTTCAGCTACGTCATTTGCTACGACCTAGCAAGGCGCCATTACCAGTTACTATTGAGATTATGACTAATGTACCCTCAAGAGCGATGTTCACCATTTATGGATTAAAGTTATGTATTCCAGCAGCTACGTAAGTTTTTTGCTAAAGTCTAATTTCCTTGTCCTGTTCCAGACCTCACGCCAGCCTGCGTGAGCTAAAACGCGTGCCTTTCGGCTTCCTCTCATACCGGTGTTGTCTCTCCTGCCAACCCACAACAATCATACCTGCCACCTGATGCACGTAGGAGATTAACAGTGTGTGCTGGTGATCTTGATGCAAGGATCGCATAGTGGAGATGTATCAATCCATGTGCGTTGCCACAATCTGCCCACAGTCCCAGGCAGATAACACTCTTGGCACATTACAAGCGCAGATCGCCGAACTCATTTCGAAATTTGCTACATACTCAGAATACCAGTCACCAAATACGTCGCCACCACCCACCAGAAAAGCACAGCTGCTCACCTTCATCAGCAAGAGTCTACTGGTACCACTGATGGTTTGGCTCCAATGTTTGGAAGTGCAGTCCACCATACAAGAAAGGAAATGCAACACAAAGTCAGTGATGACAGACACTGGGTCTCCAGGTGGCAGCTTTCGACTGTTCATAACAGAGTATAACATAAAGCTACAGTAGCTGTAGACACAGGTGCTGACATGTCCGTTTATTCATCCACCTGTTAGCCACGCCACAACTGTGAAGACTGCCACTTTTCTGCCGCCACTGGTTCCACAATCTCAACATATGGTCAAGTCATGTTATTGTTGAATTTAGGCCTGTGACGTATATTCGTGTGACAATTCGTCATAGTAGATATAATGCACCTTATAGTCAGACCAATCTTCCTATCATTCAATGGACTCCTGCCTGACCTCTGTCATTGGTGCCTCCTTGACGCCACTACAGCCTGGTAAGCCAAGGGTGGGTACGTCACGTGGATGAGACTGTGATGTGGATGGTAACCGGTGACTCTCCGTTCATAGAGCTCCTCAAGCCGTTCCCAGAGATCACATGCCAGGCACCCATACTAGCATCTGTGCAGCACTCGACGTTACACTATACATTAACCATAACAGAACCATCACTTCACACTCGACTGTACCACCTGATACTGGGGAAACTGAATGCAGCAAAGCAAGAATTCTTGTTCGTGTTTGAGGGAATCTGCCGCCCATTGAGCAGTAGCTAATTATTTCATTTGCGTGTGGTGACAAAGAAGAGATGGCGCCCATACCGAGATTACAGACAGGGAAAGCGTATCACGTCATCTGTGCCATCTAGAATATATCAACAGTCCACTAACCAAATAGTGCATGTCAAGGGAAACATGAACGCACCAGCACATGCTCTCTCTTGGATCATAGTGATCACTGACATGGTGGTTTTGAAGTTATTACTGCAGCACAACAGACAGCGAGCTGCTAGACTTGTGATGCAACCATCAGGGCTACTGCTCCATCGTGTTACACTGCCAGCATCAAATACGCCTGCTGTATTATTAGGTTGCAGCTACCAAACTGCGACCATTTGTGACTGTTTACTTTTGGCAGAAGGCAATCACCTCCTGACATGACGTGTCGCACCCTGGAGTAAGGAGCATTACGAACTTGATGATGTGAGCTTTTGTGTCGCCAAACACGACAAATATTTCCAGAATGAGATTTTCACTCTGCAGCGGAGTGTGCGCTGATATGAAACTTTCTGGCAGATTAAAACTGTGTGCCCGACCGAGACTCGAAATCGGGACCTTTGCCTTTCGCGGGCAAGTGCTCTACCATCTGAGCTACCGAAGCATGACTCATGCCCGGTACTCAGAGCTTTACTTCTGCCAGTATCTTGTCTCCTACCTTCCAAACTTTACAGAAGTTCTCCTGCGAACCATGCAGAACTAGCACTCCTGGAATATGACAAATATTGCTAGAAACACATGTTCCAATGTGTAGCCTTCCAACGGAACAAAGTTAGTCGGCATGTCAAGGCATCTCTTGGTATCTTAATTCCACTGTACCAAAGGTTTGAGCATATCCATCTTTACATTGTCAGCCCACTTCCACCACCTTAATGGTTTACCTATTGTCTTACAGCGACTGATTGTTTGACACACTGGACAGAGGTGTTCCCTATGGTCGACATAGACCGAGGAAACAATTGCGATCAAATGCTTGCTGTGATGGATCGCCCATTTCCGTGTATCACTACGAATTACAACAGACTAAGGAAGGCAATGTGAGTCATACCTGTTCAAATCACTCTCTGTCCTACTGGGTATGAAACGTATTAGAACCACAACTTACAACCCAGCAGCGAATGGCTTTGTGGAGTGAGTGCACTGGCAATTGAAAATGTCTCTTCAGTGTCATAAATCACAGAGTTGGACACAGAAGTTCACCATCCCTCTCCTGGATCTCTGTGCATCAGTGAACGAAGATTTGTAAGCCACGACTATGGAACTTATATATATGACCAGCCAATACAACTGTCCAGTGAGTTCTTTAGTAACATGTTAGACGACCACACTGAACAGTCAGACTTCATACACAAGCTACATGCACAAATGTGGCAGCTACATCCTGTACCTCTGAGGGACCAAAAGACCGATCGCCTCTTTGTTTTCTATGAGCTATGGAGATGTGATAATGTTTTTGTATGGCATGACACAGTGTGCAAGCCAATGCAGCCACTTTACGACAGACCTTATCCATTATGAATGGACAGGAAAAGACGTTCAAGGTCGACATGATAGGTACACAAACCACCATCACTGTCAACAAGCTCAAATCAGCTTCTAGCACCCCCTACACGGATTCAGATTCATCCACAGATACACCCACCATGAACACAACAAATGCAATAGCTGCTCCGCCACCCAACTCAGATAAGCAGCAAAGGGTTTGGAGGCTACTTCTCTTGACACAGCAGCAGCTTGTATAAGACCCATTGTGACACAGTCTGGGTGTCATCCAGTTCAACACAAGATATCGTTGAGACCAAGAGAGAAGTGGCGAAGAGCAGCATTAATTGAAGTTTAGTGTTTCACAAGTAGATGATTACCGCATGCTGTGATTATCTCTTTGATTTATGTTAGCTCCCTATTTTGTAATTATTCTGTTCTAATGAGTTACACTATAGTTTCAAATATTGCAATGAAATGAACTTATTAAACCCACAACAGATTTAGTGGCTTTCATGTTACCTTGTAAATACTCACAGAACATTTTTTAAAATCATAGCATTGTAAGGTGGGGTTGGCCAGAAAATTTAGAGATATTCTCAACTGTTTGGACAAATGAAACTGGCGTGATTAGCTTTTACAGAGTCTTTAAGTATGGCACTAAATTTAAACCATGGCTTTTACAGTGGTCATGTGCTAAAATTCCATTCTATATGGCACCTAGAACCATTCAAACGCAATATCTCAGATTCCTTTAGCATTAACTATTTAAAAGTCTACAAATATTACCAACAAACCCAGAAGCAGACTTTATACTACGTTAAATCCATCGACAGCTTATACTAAAAATGCAACATTGAAAAACATCCCCAATACAGAGGACAATAACAAGACTGGAAAAAGGTATTGAAGGACTATACAACATTATTTGAAAGTAGACTATTAACAGACATGAAAATAATTGTACAGTAAAGACAGTATGGTCAGATTAAAGGGAGAATGGAGGGAAAAGAAAACACATTCATTTATGCAGCCGGACACAAAGCAATGATAAAGAGAGACAATCAAATTAAACTCCAGGGATAGGATGAAAATTACTGAAAACTGGGTGCAGACACATGCATAGTACGAATATAAACACTGTATTTTATGCAACTTGTGTTTAATGAATTAGATTGTCATCGCTGAAAGACATGTTCAGTGATACTGTGAATGTTTCCTCGTAAGGAACTCACAGATTAAGAAATTGAGTAAAAACTTTAATGTGGTGAAAAAAGAGGAAACCATTCTCATCTAATTAGTAGATATTAACAAACCAGCAATGCTGTGCAATTGTTAAATACGTATAGGAATTAGATAATGTTCTGACCTCCTTCTCCCCTTCTTTTTGTACATTTCCTCCTCTGTCCTCTCATTGTTTGTCTCCTCCTCCTCCCCTCTATGCATCGCCTCCTTCCCCTTCCCCCTGTCCATCACCTTCTCCCCCCTATCTGTCTCCCTTCTCTCACTGTGCATCTCTTCCTTCCCCATCCCATTGTGGTGTGTGGCAGATGCTCATTTCATTGACAATATAATCGAAAAAAGTAATCTCAGGTTGTCAGGGTTCGTTTTTTTTTCATAATTAATTATGGTAGCATTTGCAGTTAGTACATCAAAAGCTTGTTTGAAGTGAGAATCATGCATATCATTATCCTGGGAAAAGTGAGGAATCAACAAGGTAAGCATAACAGAAGCATACCTTCAACAGGATACCATCTAAAAACTATTGCACGTTTGGGTTGCGTTTTTGAGGCCTTATGACACAAAGGGGGACTTGAACAGGCTGAAAGGTGTGACAATTGCTGTCTTTCACCTATCTTCAACACTCACTGGTACCTGGTGATAAACTTGTTTTCAATCTAGGAAGCAGAAGACAGACACACCTGTACAGCAGTGAACAAAGTCCTGGTTATTCAGCATTGGGTAACTGTCAATTATGGTACATGCACTAACCATCCTGTAGTCACCACATAAATGTGATGTACCCTTTTTCTTTGATATTAGTTTAATGAGTCGAACCCATGAAACTATCCGAAGGTCTGACTATTTCAGTTCTCAAAAGTTGATTGACTGCTACCTTGGCTGTGCAAAGCCTGTCTGGCAGGAGCTGGCAATGTCTATGTCAGTCTGCGGAGCTGGAAATGTCTATGTCAGTCTGTGGAGCCAGCATGGTGGGGACCTTGTGCACCATTCCATTTGATATGGTGCACTGAGTAAAAAAGACTCACAGACAATCTGTGGGGAGATAGGAGAGTGGGGAGACAGAGGAGATTAGTTGCGCAAGAGGTGTATTATTAACCTCATTACTCTATGAGGTTTGTGTGGGCAGAAGCACTTCCTTGGAGGCCAGTGTAGATGCAGCAGAAGAGTTTTGCACTGGCACAATGGGTGAAGTCAGTCGAGAGTTCTGTAGGTGGTGTTGTGCTGTGATGAGCTCCTCAGACGTTTGCTGAGTTGCTAGTCATATTGTTTCCTTCTCCTGTTTCAGGCATAGAGATTCCAGTCAGGTCTCAAAGGTAAGAAACTGCTTTTGTTGGGTTTTAACGAGTGAGTTGATGCAGTCAAGTATACGATGATAATGGTCATCAGTTGGGATGTGCCGCTGATTCTCAGCTGGAGAAGATTTAGTACGCACAAACTCCAGAAGGGTGTGGTCAGTGACGCTGGTGACTTCACGACCCATGTTGCATTGAGTCACCGTGCCAATGGAAAGGTCCAGTAGATACCGGGAATGGAGGAGGAAATAGGCACCAGGTACCAGTTTGCTGATATCTGAGAGCAGGAAGTTCTGTATAACCATCATTCTGAACCCCAGGTCCAATGTGTTAGGTTTGTAGTCGTAAATGGTGACTGCTAAATTGTTCGCTACACAGAGCTGTATAATATTGTTGCTGTGTGCTGTGGCAAGAAAGGTCGGGGGTGCCGCACCTATGTCAGAGCTGGAATCAGTTAAATAGTCTTGACGTCCGAGATGATCCAGGATATAGAGAATGCTGTTGTCTCACATTGGTGAAACGTGGGGCAGTCCTTTGCTACATGAGATGAAGCAGCTTGAATGATGATTGCAGTCTGTTGTGCCCACTGTGGTCTGCACATCACTTGTGTAGTCGCAAGGAAAGTGGCAGTCAGGCGCAATGACACTGGTTTGTTTTGAAACCAACTGTCTGTTCGTTTAGTAAGACAATCAGACTCCAGCTCTCAGCTGATACACAACTACAGTGCAGCAAGTTAAATGTTTATCTTTTGCTGTGTTTCTCTAGTAGTATATTTATTAAATTTCATGAGTATTTTTCTGTTTGAGAAGTTTAATTCCGCGTTTTTGTAAGTGTAAGGTCATTCAGTCCGTAGCACAGTAATTGCTCACTGAGCAGCCAGCTATATAACTCATTAACACATCAGCGCCGTTGGTGACACATCACGAGAGTAGCAATATGCATATCTGGAATTCTGAGTAATTTTATAGTTTACTTCATTAATTAGTCTTGCTGGGATGGCTATGATGTGTCCATGCTGTGTGCAGACGCAGGAGTAACTGATCGCCGTTCACAAACAGCTGAATGTGCTTTTGGCTACAGTCAATTACCTTCAGGCTGCTGCCTCAGAGTGTAGCAGTGGCGGAGAATCTGGTGTATTCCATGGGTCACCTCAGACGCCACTTGTTTTGCCAGTGGGCTCTGCTTCTGAGGCACCTCCTAGTGTACCCACATGATGGATTCGCCCTCGCTGCTGTGTGTGGTGGGTGGTAACGCGTTCGCGTCACTCGAGGCAGAGGGCCAATGTGGACGCTGGCCAACGTGGCCTCGCCCAATCTCCCTGAGAGTGAACAGGTAGCCATTCCTTCAGCAGGGTCTGAGCAGGCACACTGGGGGAGGGGTTTACTAGTTGTTGGGAGCTCCAATGTTAGGCCCATTATGGAGCCCCTTAGGCAGATAGCATTCAGGGCTGGAAAGAAAGCCAATGTGCAATCGGTATGTCTGCAAAGGGACCTTATCCGATATGTGGAGGCGGCCTTGCCTGTGGCTATTGAGGGTGCAGGGTGCAGTCTTCTGCAAGTTCTGGCTCATGTGGGTACCAATAACGCCAGTCACATGAGTTCCGAGGCGATCCTCATTTCGTACAGGTTGGATGGCTGAGGCGGTTAAGATTGCTGATCTTGCGCATCAGATGCGAGCAGAGCTCGCAATATGTAGCATTTTTCCCAGAGTTGAATGGAGTCCTTTGGTTTGGAACTGAATGGAGGGTCTCAACCAAACGCTTCATCGACTGTGTAATGGTCTTGGCCGCATATTTCTAGACCTGCGATATTGTGTGGGGATATGTAGGACTCTTCTCGATAGATCAGGGGTGCTCTAGACAAAGGAAGCAGCTACTCAGGTAGCAGAGTACTTGTGGAGCGTACATGAGGATTTTTTAGGCTATAGAGTAGTTTGAGGTGCTCTGATGACCAGTAGTCAGTCGATATGCAGCGAGGGAAATAAAATGGTGTTCAGAATAAAGACACATCGACTGTCATAATTTTATCAGTAAACTCCCGAAATATTTGTAACAAAGTTCCAGAATTTGCTGCCCTCCAGGAAAGTTCTTGTGTTCAGATTATTGTTGGGACCGAGAACTGGGTGAAACGTGAAATGGAAAGGTCCGAGATATTTAGTGGTATTCTCGACAAACTTTGCGTCGAATAGCAAATTCTGGCGTCTAATTAATGTGGACCTGGTACAAAACTTCAAAAACGTTTGGCTCGTGTCAATAAGAGCATTAACCTGCTTGACAAAGCGTGTCTGGAACAGGACATTGCATGCACAAAACATAAAGATCTCACAGGACGTCATGCTACAGATCGAATTTTAGCTGGTAAAGCCAAGGCAATACGTGCGAGAAAGTATACTGGTGTAGGATTTGTAGTTGATAAAACCATGTGTGGTAAAATTCACTGTCACTTGGATGTGAATTTCAAGCAAATTATGAACGCTACACGTCATGCACTGAAGAAGAAGAAGAAGGCAACGATGAAGAGGAAGAAGGGTTGTTTAAACAACAGCGATGTATGCTGCTAAAAGTGACCTGAAGCATAAAGGACTGCTTACAGCCCAGGGTTCTGCCGATACCCAAGACATCAGGTAGATTTATCCCCTTCCTCATCCCAGCCCTCGCAGGTCTCTCAGCGAAAGGTGCACTAGCTGGCTATTGCCAGAACAGTCAAGAACGCACATAATTCCCAGGAGCAGCTAGCAAGAAGACATAACCTGATGGTGGGAGCAGCAGGTATCGGAAAAGGACTATACCTGGAGACGTATCAGAAAGGACTAAATCTCTTCATAAATAAAAAAAAGCCTGAATGAGATTTTCACTCTGCAGCGGAGTGTGCGCTGATATGAAACTTCCTGACAGATTAAAACTGTGTGCCCGACCGAGACTCGAACTCGGGACCTTTGCCTTTCGCGGGCAAGTGCCGCGAAAGGCAAAGGTCCCGAGTTCGAGTCTCGGTCGGGCACACAGTTTTAATCTGCCAGGAAGTTTAAAAAAAAAAGCCTGTTAGCCATTCTACCTGAGGGACTGCTTACAAATACAGGTCTCCTCAAGCTTGTCAGGAAAATATTCAGTGTTCGAAGTTTCCGTGGTGTGTTTATGCGGGAAACATTACAGAAGACTATGTGGTAATTCGGAGAATGTGGAATTGTCTATTTAAATGTTGCTGGGTGACCAGGAAACCACTGAGTGGCGCATATTAAGAAAAATACAAATTAAGTCTACTATTTCGGCGCATTTGGAGACTTACAGCCGCCAGAATAGTTACAACGATGCTTCACCGACAGAGGACGTATGTTCTACAATTTTCATTGCTATCAAGACTTTAGTACCTACTTATGTAGACACCTTTGATCATGTTCCACCTAACGTTTACGAAGAAGCATATTTATAAGAAGGTGCATTAAGATGCGTTAGTTGAGGTTCAGATGCAATGTCGTATACTCTGACTTTAAAAGAGCGATTGTCAGTGTTACGCGCGAATTACTTCCGACCGATTGATTTAAGCAACAGGCAGTGGAATGTTGCGCTGATTGGACTGGAGACTGACGACAGCATTCCGAATATCACAGAGGGTAAGAATGAACTTCATCTGGAAATTAATAGTGGAAAAAAAAATTTGGAAATAGAACTGGTGCATACAATATTGGTGATTTAAAAGAAGTTTTAAAAAGGTCTGGAAAAGAGATTGCGTTATGTGCAAATATCAATACATTTAAATCTGGAATAAAGACAACGAGTACAACGATTGACTTTAACCAAAGCATTAGAATGGCTAGTGGGTTTCACAAATGGGCATGTTCTGAAGAAGGGTTCTAATAAATTCTACAGATCCCACCAGTCAGTGGACATACTTCCTGTCAGTACAATCCGTGTCGAGTGTAACACACCAACAAAACCTTATCTCATCAACAGATTGATTCATACAATTTACGGATTCTTCCTATTAGTGGGAACAGGTTATAAGGTCGTGGAGACCCCTGCCAATGCTATTTACCTCCGAGTAATAGTTCAGGCTTTCGACTGTCAGGGGCTGCGTATTGTAGACCAGGATAATCAACTTGTCGACTTTCGTGGAGAGAAAATCATTGTACGGCTACATCTAAAGCAGGACCAGCAGTGACATTGAACATGCAGAGACCCAGAAGCAATGTCAGCCTTCAACCAACCAGGGCCTATCGGAGGCAGCAGCAACGACCTTTAACTTGCCGGACAGGAAGCATCTGTGGAGAGCTTCAACCAGTCAGGGATCCTAACATCTCTGTATTGTCAACAAAGAGAGAATGGGCATAAGGTATAAAACTAAAATGCACAATGCACAGTGTGGTACTTCACAACAGAACAGCAAGGTGATAATGCAGGCTGACTATGAGTTTATTAAATCAGAAGGCCTGAAGCTGTGTAATGACATTGTTCAATATAAGTAGCCTGCTGGAATATGACGAGTATGTTATATGCTAGGAATACTTCTCGCATAAACCTTTTGCATCAACCACATTTAACGAGAATGATGAAACTAAGATTGTCATCCAACACCTAGACGCTTTAATCCCATGAAAGAGTTTCATAGATCTTTATGGATGATTTACGAAAAGGGATGATACTGCTACAGTGGCTCAAACCTTACACATAATGCTTTAATGTTCCTGTTTCATGAGATACAATATGAGCTTAGCGGGGTCGAGACTGACCATACACGCAATGCAGGCATAACATCAACTCTTAAAATATATGTCTTTGCTTCTCCCTCGGATTTGAAAGATTTAGAAAATACCGGATGTTTATAGACGAGCCTGTGGATGGAACAGTGGAAGAGTACAGGACATTTACTGCATGTATACCTTTAAAATTTGTTCTGGGATACTTTGAGGACAGGTGGCGAATTATTCTGAATGCTAAACAGGAACTTATTCTGATATGGAGTGCAGGAGTGCAACGGATAACAACTCATACATTCAAGGAGCTCAAGAGGAGAACGAGATCACCATCAATAAAATAATATGTAAAATGCCATACATCACTGCACTTGGATGAGCAGTGTTTGAAACTTTTAAAAGTTCTGAATTCTATTGTATTTCCACCGTTATCTTTCCATTCATGCCGGCCGGTGTGGCCGAGTGGTTCTAGGCGCTTCAGTCTGGAACCGGGTGACCGCTACGGTCGCAGGTTCGAATCCTGCTTCGGACATTGACGTGTGTGATGTCCTTAGGTTAGTTAGGTTTAACTAGTTCTAAGTTCTAGGGGGCTGATGACCTCAGATGTTAAGTCCCATAGTGCTCAGAGTCATTTTCCATTCATGGGAGGTTTTCGAGTACCCATTGCTACAGACTGCAAGCAGATAAACGTGGTCTATTAAAACCTCTACTCAACTGGAGACGTCCAGTTTATCACACTTGCAATTCAGACTAATAGAAGAGGGAATATAGCAAATGATTACACCAAATTTTATAATTGCAGGTTGACATATACCAGCGTCTACCTGAACTCCGAATTCTACTCATATGATAATTTACACCTGCAGTGGAATGAAAATGTATATAGTCTAGCGTATGACATCTATGCAAGGTTCCATGTTTCATACTGTGAAGAGGATGTCTTACTCAGTCCACAGAAATTCACAGAGCTTGCGCCAGTCATTGTAATAGACTGCTCAAAACAGAACGAGATAGTTAAATCTGGACCTATAGATGTACGAACTGAATCTGAATCTTCAACAGATTTCCTGGAATACACTATAATGTGTGCTCTAGTTCTACATGACTGTGTAAATAACTACTGCCTGCTCACTGATATTGTGCAACGAACTGTACAAATGAACAGGTGCTGCACAATACCCAGTGCATTCCACAACTGTATCTCAGGATGTGAACATCATTGCAGATGCTCAGGGATTCTATGACGATGAGCGTAGTTACCAGAAAATAGAGATATTTTCAGAAAACATTGCATCACCAAGGTGTTTCAAAGCCTTGAAATGTGCTAAAACATGGAGTGCAAAGTGGTTAACACATTTCTACTGTGGAATTTACTGGGATGATTTTGGCATAACCTATAAAGATATAGTGACGTCTCTTCACTTATTTGACCACACAGATGCCGTCTTCTATGTGAAGGAGAAGATAACATGGATGTGACGAATCTTCAAGTTTGCTGCCATTAAAGACCTGGAATTCTATGAGTGTCCTGCTCTCCACTGACTCAGACAGATGTGTGAAAATAGTGTTGCGTCTGTTATGAAAAAGTAAAATTACTTTTAAGTTGGATGAGAAATAAATGAATATTTACTTCATAATATTTGTATACTTTTTTTACTGTTTTCAACCTGTTCCCACTTTGATAGTTATATAGAATGCAATGTTACCCAGATACTATGTCTGTGGTTTTCTTGAAGCACAGGGGATATAATTACAGACATGTTTGCTACATGTCTTTGGAAGCAGACATGGTCACGTGCCTCCTACTCCCATAAGCCAATTTGTGCTATATAGTAGGCATAATCCCATGCAAACCATTCTATATACTTTGTTATCTTTCATGTTAAACTTCACCTTCATGTTCAAAATCAATGTCGTTTGTTTCCTGTACATCCTTTATATATACAATTGGGTAGGCTTTTTTTGTAAATAACAATGAAGATGTACAGTAACGAATTTTATCATTTATTCAGTTCTTAAGAGACAATTCAATTCTTGAAATTACAATTTGAATCTTTTTCACACAATACTTTTTTAACAATAACAAACAAAAACTCACTGGTTGAAATATTTACGACTTTCATATATATAAAAATCTATTCTGTTTACAAATGTACTTAGCACACGATGTGCTAGGTACAATATTTATATTTTTTTGTCATCTTACATGCACTTGTATAGATTTTTCTTTCGTTGGTGCAGATGGTGCACATCTATATATGTATACAGTTTTTTTAGCATACATGGTATGCATATATATTTACGAATGTGTACAAAGTACACAAACTACCCAAGCACATATTGTGTACATAAATAAATATTTACACCACACACACACACACACACACACACACACACACACACACACACACACAATTACTTAAAACAGGATGAAAGTGGCATAGTATTTGGTCACATGCACACCCAGTCTCATTCCTTCCCTCTCAGTCCATGAGTCTTCCACCCCTCTCTCTCAACAAGTGAATAGTATGTGAATGAGAGAGTTACAAACCTGTCATCACAAATTAACCTTTTATCATCATGATGGGAGAAGACGAATTTAGATTGCAGCATGGTGTACACCTCGTGTCCTCTCGATCGAGTATTAGTTTGCTGCACCATGTGCTGTGTCTGCAGCAGAGTTCTGAGAACACCATTGTACAGACACTGTGAATAGTCTTAGATAGAGACGGATCTCAATGCCACACAACGCACACCCTTAGCCCACCTCTGGGTGGCACCTTCCAAAGTGTGATAGGCATACATTTTTAATCACAGACCTACAAACTCCACAACTGGCAATCCATTCGCCTCATCATTCATAAGCCTGATAACGTTTTTGTCCTGTAGAATAGTACTGTAAGGATTATCAGCCCTGTATGAGGAATTTGTATGTCGAATTTATTACAATGATACCTCATTTCATTATATGGATCTCAATTCCTCATCGAACAGATGAAGCCACATCTATCCATATAAAGTAATTTAGGATCAACGAAATGGGGTTTCGCAAACTCATAATGAAAGTGGTACATGTGGAGTTTGGATAGGTCTTGTATGCACATCATCACACAGACAGGTTTCGTGAACTCTGCTGCAACCTTCGCCATCTGCTCAGCAACAATATTGTTACTGAATATTTTGACTCATTTCAAAGTAGGTCTGGTGCCGCATTTTCTTACGCCAAAACATCCATCCCATTCGACACTAAATTTTTCGATGTTACCTCCAATTTCCCATTGATTTATCAAAAAATCAACGATTCATTAATTAAAAACAATATTTTACCAAAGTCACATGTCATGGAAGCTCTCATCGTCGTATTCAGAATAAAATACTTCTTCAGCTAGGGGGATTGCGCAGGTACGGCTCTTGATGTACATAGCTCTGTCTTCCTCTTGGTGGCGACGATAAAATTGCAAATTTCTGAACTATTAATTTATTGCCGTACTGCGCCAATCATGTAGAACACGACCAAGGCCAAAACCCAGTCTTGCAGGTAAATTCGAGGCCTCTAGTGCTTGACCAATGTAATGCGTGTTCACCACTTGCATTGCAGCTACCCCCTGTGAGCCACTTGCGCGCCAATTCTCACTCACGCACCCCACCACCTTTTCCATTCCACCACAGAACGGAGTTCCATTCTACCTATGATACCTACACCTTTTCAATTTACATTTCTGCTTACAAAAACACTAAGTATGAACCATCTACAGTTGCATGACAGCATATACATACAAAACTGACATAATTAATTACAGTTGTACTTGACATATTACCTAATTATTTAGAAAATATGTTTTAATACATTTATTCCACCTATGTCAAAGAGGTTATTTTAAACAGATAAACTACACTTAACAAAAGCTTACTCTTGTTATAGTATTTTCTTGATTTTTCAAAATTATTATGGAACAAAAAATTTTAAAATATACAGATTATTGGCAGTAATGTATTTACAATAGCATTACAGATTGCTTGAAGGGGATACCTCAGGTGGTTGCAACCAGCTCCATCCCTAACGTGAGACACTGTGTGAGATTATGATAGTGAATAACGTATCTTCACTTGTCCTCCAGCTTGTCAACAGTTTTGAGGTGTAGCCTCCTCACAGTACTAGTTGCTCCAGGCAGCAGCAAATCGCTGTACGCATCTAGCAAACTAATAGGGTATTTGACTTCTGCCTGAACTACATACTCTGCATCAGACTCAGCCGCCATATCCTCGATTTTTCCACCTAACACCTTGCATTCGTCTTTCGGCACCCATCCAAACCAGCATAGCGTGCCCATATAAGCTATTGACACCGAAGTACACGATGTAACTATAATTATACGTGGGTTATTTGCCTTAGCGTGCCTATGGACACATTGGCAAAGTCGCCCACAGATCCCTCGCTCAAAGAAAAGAAGCATGTCAGCAACAGTCAATAGTTCGATGCTGTGCTGTGTTTTCTTGAGCATAGTGTCCCAAGACAACCTAGGTGCCATGTAATAAAATGCAGGATCCAGATAATATGTGGTCATGCATAGACTCCAGAATTTCTCGAAAACATCCACAAGCAAGAATACGTCCATGTCCATGTAAAACTGTATGTACTCGTCTAAGGTGGAGATGTTGAATTCCCTTCAGACATTCACAGCATGCTCATACTCTGCATACGTTATGGCATCACTTGTAAGGTTGCCGGACCATACAGTTATGTTGGGTAGTCTGCTTTCGTTGAGTTTGGCATACTATCCACATACTTGTATGGAAAACCCCCTTTCCTCGTCAGGGACTGTAGCTAGAGTGATATGCATATCCTCCCTAGATAGAGTTTCAACGAGTTAGAGGAGTGCTGCCTGCATAAAACGTAGCAAGTCGTGGAAGTGGAGGATATTCTTGGCGTCATTCGTTTGGGGAATGAAAGATATTTCTAAATGCTATCATGCAGGACACTGACTTGATATTTCTCCCAGCCGAAATCAGCCAAGTGCTCAACAAGACAGTTTGCGTCATTCCCGCTTAAATTACATAAGGAAATAGGTACGTGTCTCGGTAACTGATACTTCAAGTTGCATGTATTCTGAGCTGCGCCACGGAATTTTCCTGTAAGACGACAGTGCTCTCTGTGAGGAGATTTCGCTTTTCTGTCTAATGGCAGCCCACAAATATGACAGTCAACCGCGTTATTGTACAAATCTTCATTCTCCTTCGATTTGTTCATGGGAACGTTGTTGCAGTAAGGCTTATCAACCTTCCAAGAAAGATTTTCAAGCTCAGTGAGAAGCCAAACCGCAGGATTATCCTCAACATAAGATTTATAGTGGTGAGGACTTGAAAACAATTTGGAATGCAGCCACATATGGTACACGCCTTTTTGTGAGGTTTTGGGTCACCTTTTCAGCTGGTCACAGGAGCGAGGAGGCAATCAATGTCTGCGTACGCCAAAAATGGGCATCGCTCCTGATGATGAGCATTCTTAAACTCTATAAACTGGTTTTCCTCAGCAGTCATAATAAGGCATACCGGATCCTTGGAAGCCCAATTTTCTCGATGCTTTGCTAAAATCTGGTTTGTCGAAAACACACTGAGGGACTTTAAGCAAATATGCTTTTCATGTTCATGTTTACTCAGTTGAGAGAGTAGGAGTCAGGACATGTCTTTGATCCAAACATAATGATAATTGCCTTTCTCTTTATTTTTCTCATCTGAGAATGACAACAAGTTTGTGTGCTTCTTAAGCTCACTGGCAAATTTTGAGAAATCGAGGGGTCTGACGGCTGTGAGCTCGTTCTGCTCATCTGAATTGCGTTTCTACAGTCCATAAACTTTAAGCAATATTCTGGGCACCAAATTTAGGTGTGACCTGGGTCTCTCGATGGGGGAAACTCAACACCATCAAAGTTATAACATCCACGAATGTCAACGTATGTACCTAATTGAAATGTACACTGTGGATTTTTCTCGTAATTTCTCTCGCAAACCAGGATTAACCATGCAAAACAAGCCTAATGCGTTTTATTTTCGACATTAATACATGCCTTCTTGTCAGCTATATCCTTAGGAAGCCTGACCCTCCATTTATTGGATAACAGACATGCATATAAATGTTAAGGCTTTAGTATTCAGATGATGAGTGCTTTAGCTGACCTTATAACTTCCATTTCAGAACACTGGTCCAGTATAGCACGTAAGGTGGACTAGCAAAACCACGCAGTGATTGATGTGCCCCACGTTATCACCTCATCCTCCCCCCACCCCCACCCCAAATATAGTTAAGGCTTGTCTCTTCAGTGCCAGAGGCCTGTTTTTTTTTGGGGGGGGGGGGGGGGGGTGCAAAACTTTGATGCGGAGCGCAGCGCTGTTTTTAATGGTTGGGTGCCGAAAATCATAAGCCTTGAGAAGCTCTGTTTACAGAACAGGAAAGCATGGCGGCAGGATAATGGTACCCTGGAATCTCGATCTTAATGAATGATATTCGCTCCTCAAAGGCGTCTGCAACCATCGAGTATTCCAGTTGCTGTATGGTGTTACTATTCTGATGTCCTTCACTAAACGGACAGGAGAGGTAACTGCCACTATCTACAAGATTACTACTACCATTACTATAACTACATCTGGTTGATGGCGATTCTGCTGCTGATGGCTGTTGTGCAGAGAAGCAGGGAAGTGCATGTATCTTGTGGTTCAGACAAGAAAGTAAGGCAGGAGGAGATTGAGCATTGCCCCAGTGTGAGCAACCTGGCTGAGGCTATGGCTGCAGAGATGTCTGATACCACATGCCTGAACCAGTTGCCAGAAGGACAGTAGGTCACGGACGCCAAAGCAAAGCTGGGGCGACACTAGGAACTGTGGCAGCGAGCGGTTGTGGGGGCGGTGGGGGGGGGGGGGGGGCTGTGGCTGCTTGCAATGTGTTGGCTCCCAGTGCAGTGACGAAGTCTGTCTTACATGGCAGAGCATGCCTCACAGGACACCGTCTTGCAATACACGTGCCACTGCATACTGTATGGACGATGGTGCTGTAGAGGAAAAATAACAAACACAATTAAGTACCACGTTCCATACATCGCCTGCTGTTTCAAGGAAAGAAAGAACACTGTTATTTGTAAGCAGAGTGAGTATATATTACCTGTATCGCTCTGGCTCCATGGCATCACAACATCTTTCCCTCCCTGCTCCTGCTCCTTGAAATCATCTAGAATAACAAAGAACATGCAACATATTTTATGTATATGATGAAATTTTTGTCTAGCAGCAACATATTATGTTTATGCATAATACTATAAAGAAGAAAATACATACTACTTACAAGGCTACTGCTACTACTGGATTTCAGCATCCAAGTCCTCAATTTGTCCACTGGACATATACTGACACATAAGACAACATGTAATCAGTACTACGCAACACTTAGTGAAAAAAGTTACAGTTTTCGAGTTTGATCCTCGAAATCATGTACAACAGCAAAGACTCGCTGACCACTAAATAACAGCAGCATATTACATATGAAGGGCTTATTTCAATAGTGGTACAAGTCCGTTTTTGTTCATTCTGTGATACAGAGTCCTAAAGTTAATAGAGAACTGAAAAATCTGCAGTTGAGATACCAGAGATATTCATGTATATATACTTCAATATTTCTGGTATCTCAACTGCAGATTTTTAGCGCTCTTTTAACTTCAGGACTCTGTATCTCAGAATGAACAAAAATGGACTTGTACTGTTATTGAAATAAGCCCTTCATATATGATGAAGAATGTATCTACTTATGATGGCGTTGCTGCTGCAGCTGCCGCTGCAACCTCTCCACCTCCAACTCATCCACAATTTGGTGGATATATGCTGAAACAATAAGATGAAATATATTTGATATCGCTACTACGAAATTCTTACTAGAAGAAAAAGTTACAATTGTCGATGTGAATATTGATTTACCAGGTAATTCCCATTCCTGCGACTGCCTTGGACATTTCCTGCCACTGGCATTGCTGCTGCTATTGCTGATGTCACTGCAGATTGCTTCATTTTGTACAGAGAAGATGATGACGAAGCAAACAGACTAGTAACACATGAGGCATGAAACAAATCGAGCTGACCCAAACATGAAAATAAACGAATGAGGCCGGAAGTGGAGGGGGTAGGGTTAATATAGACTCCAATAATTTAATGGGAACTATCAGAATGGAGTCTTTGGGGACATCTGGGTAGAAAAGTTTGGGCAGGTTGATTCATGCATCCACAAACAGGAAGTAACTACTTGAGGTGTTAAAGGACACCACTAGGAATGGATGGGACCATGTCTGCAGGATGATCTGGCTACTGGATGGGCACAAAAAAGTGAACAGTATTCTGAGATACCATGATCTGCCCGTTTGGATGGGTTGGGCTCTCCTGCGCTGTAGAGTGAAAATTTCATTCTAGAAACATCCCCCAGGCTGTGGCTAAGCCATGTCTCCACAATATCCTTTCTTTCAGGAGTGCTAGTTCTGCAAGATTCGCAGGAGAGCTTCTGTAAAGTTTGGAAGGTAGGAGACGAGGTACAGGCAGAAGTAAAGGTGTGAGGATGGGGCGTGAGTCTGCTTGAGTAGCTCAGTTGGTAGAGTACTTGCCCGCGAAAGGTAAAGGTCCCAAGTTCGAGTCTCGGTCCGGCACAAAGTTTTAATCTGCCAGGAAATTTCAGGTCGAAAGAGGGTTATAGGCACAGTACAACGTACTGCGGCATTTGTCGTTCGTAAAGCAATGCATACTAGACTTGAATTGAGTACTGGAATAAATTTTGAACACATAATGAACACGACCCTCATAAACTGAAAAAGAAGAAGGAGAGAGCTACTGGGTGTTTAGAAAATTGTATGCAATCAGCAGTGGTAGTGGCAAAGAGCTTCATGAAAAAACGAATAAGAAGATGTAAGGGGTTCACCACCCAGCTAGAGCAAATGTAATCTCGATGTATTGCTCACTTGCTAGAACGACAGCTCACAGGCACTGCCTGAGATATAAAATATCTTTGTCCCTGTTAAAAGAGAGCTGCAATAGAGCGGCAGGTCAGAGCAGTCTCTGCCGCAGTTGCAGTCACTCGCTATTACAGAGTAGTTGCAGTCTGTCACTGGTACAGTGCAGTTTATAGTTAGTAGTTGTTAAAGTCACAGTGCAGAAGAAATTGTAAAATTTTATTATATGGAACTGAATAATAACTGTGATCAGCCACAGAGCTAAATGATACCATGGAATGAGATGATGATGAACAAACGAATAATTTTTAATATAATGAAAAATAAACAGTGTAATTAAGTCAACCATCTATTGTAAGGTAAATTTTATTATTTTTATTGGCATGTGCTAGTTTACTCACTTGTCTGAGATGTTAATATGAATTTGTTTCAATCTTTTCTTTTGTGATCATCAGCACCAGTTGACCCTGATTTGTAATATATTCAATTTTCCCATATAATAGACTTTAGATCTTTATCAATAATGTAGAAAATCTTTCAGAATATAATTGTTTTTATCAGTCAACTATTAAAGTAGCTATTAAGTTATTACCAGTCCCAATCCAGTCATTTATCTAAATTAAAATATTCTAGATTTTTTGTCAGACCATAGTGATGTGTTCTTTAGTAATCAGGCGACCAGCTGTACAGCTGTGTCACTAAGTACAGTCAGCTCTACTAGTAATTCAGATCTCAGACAAATATTATCCAGTATTAATAGATAGGACAGCATTGCACCAAGCTGTGCCATTTACGAGCAGATATATAGACAGTGTTATCTGGCGACACCATCACGAGGTAAGAATTTTTTTTAACTTTTTTTTCTCACAGACAGATTCAGATTGATTTCACAGGGCCATGGCGTAGCGCTGCTTACGTCAAAATTTATCATATTTCAGAATTTAACTATCCAAATTTAATTATTTTATATATATTTTCTATTTGGGAAGGTTACACATCATTATTTTATAATTTTTTTATTTATACAGTAATGTTACAAAGATGCTGTGTCAAAACAGCTAGGGTTCTGCCAATGCCTAAGATATCTGCCTGAGTTATAGCGCTTCTAATTACAGTATTAGCGGGAATATCGGCAATTGTGTCCTTAGTGGTGGCGCTGCTGCTGTAGCCCAAACAGGAAACAATACAAACACCGATCAGGTGCAGCTACAGGAATCTAAATGGCCTAAAAGGATGATAGAGGCCATCACTACGATGACTGTATCTGAAATCATAAAAGAAAGGTATTGAGTTGTTTATTAAAACAAAATGTACCCTAACTATACCACCTGACAGACCACTTATCAATACTGATCACCTAAGTTAATCAGGAAGCTTAAAATCCCAAGAGTTCATGGCATGTTTATGTAGAATATTTTTCTGAAGACGATTTTGAAATACAAGGAATGTAAGATCGCAAATTTACAGGTTGCAGGAAGAATTGGAATGCACTAGGTTGTAAATGTTAAGACAAAACAGAATAATGTACTGACTCGTACAGGGATTTACGGCCGCCAGAAGAACTGCACTACTACTTCGCCAACTGCTTATAATTTTCGATGTCATGAAGACTTTGCTTCATACCTGGGTGGACATTTCTGTCTAATGTTTCTCCTCACGAGTGCATAAAAACAAGAAACATGCACATCACCACATCTGTCAAACCTCATGTGTCATGTCATACACACCATATTTTAAAGTGCACTCTTCTTTGTTAAGTACCTACTACTTCCCCCAAAAAGATCTAAGCAAGGATGTATGGAGTGTATCGCTGATTGGTCTGTAAACTTATAACAGGATTCCAACCATCACCATGGAAGTGGTAAGGTGGTGGGGATTCATTTTGGCTCATACAAAACTAACGTTCTATAAAAGTATTTTACTTGTGCTCAAAAGTTAATTCATTTAAAACAGAGACAAAACGAAAAAACAGAAATAGGCTTTAGCCAAGAACACTCAGTACAATCAGTACTTGGTTTTTCGAGGAGCCACGTTTTGGCTAATAAATACTGAGAAAATTTACGAGTCAGATCAATCAGTGGATAGATAGTCTTCCTGTTTGTACGATCTGTGTTGAGTGTAATATCACTATGATTCTATGATAGGTTTCGTTCCTGTTGATGGTATTGTTAGGTGGGACTTCACAATACATGGCCTGTATCTCAATAGAAAAAGGAAGGGTAAATGGCTAGGATCTATAGGGCAGGTGGGGGGGGGCACTATTGTAGTACTTTTTACGCTAAGATGAGTGTCCAATTATTCTACATTGATTGAAATTATTCTTAATGAGAAGTCCAGACAGGCAGGTCCTAGAGAAGTTAAAATATCACAAGATTCTCATAACAGTAGTGAAAAATAATGTTAGAATATTGCACCAGAATATTTGGGGATTATAAAACAAAGTAGATAAGCTTC
This sequence comes from Schistocerca cancellata, assembly GCF_023864275.1. Classification (NCBI taxonomy): domain Eukaryota; kingdom Metazoa; phylum Arthropoda; class Insecta; order Orthoptera; family Acrididae; genus Schistocerca; species Schistocerca cancellata. The sequence goes on from NC_064631.1 coordinate 684,049,121, forward strand.
TTGTTTCTTTAGAAGATTTAGAAACTGAGGGTGGAATATATGTACTATGCCTATCTGAACATCATATAGTCACAGTTATGGAAATGGTAAATGTAGGTGTATATAAGCTTTCAGCACATCCAAGTAGAGACACTATGCAGAGAGGAGGAGTTGCCATATATGTTAAAATCTGTCATAGTGTGAAAAATTTGGAACTAAAAAATTTTGTGTATAGTGACATATAGAAGCATGTGCATATGAGCTTAAACTAAATAATGGCACTTTTATAATTGTCGCTGTGTATAGGTCCCCATTGAGAAATTTACAACTACTTTTGAAAAACTTGGATTCTTTGTTGTGCTGTCAGACAGAGGAAACCAAATTATTGTTTGTGGTAATTTCAATGTAGATTTCCTGAAAGAGTCCGATAGAAAGCTTAACTTTGAAGTATTACTTGGTTCTTTCAATTTGACATCAGTTATTGATTTTCCTACTCAGGTGGTAATGGAAAGCAGCGTACTGATAGATAATGTTTTCATAGACCAAGATAAATTTAATCAGATCATAACTTTCCCTTTTGGGAAAGGTCTGTCTGATCGTGATGCACAGCTAGTTACAGTATACGATATAGCTCCATACAGTAATGCAAAACAGTCCTCCAAAATAATGCATTCAATTAACGATTTAACAAATCAAATTTTTAGGGAAAGCTTTCAAAAGTTAGACTGGGATGGGTTGCACAGGGAACATGATGCTAAATAAAAATTATACGAATTTTGGGATACGTTTGTGAGTATATTTGAAAACAGTTTCACTATGAAAATAGGGAAAATAATTTTAAGAAACCATGTAAAAAGCCATGGCTTACCAAAGGGATAAAAATATCTTGTAAACAGAAAAGGAAAATGTGTCTTATAGCCAGGAGAAGTAATGATCACAAAACATTGACACATTATAAAAACTACTGCACCGTATTAAGAAAAGTTACTAAAAGGACCAGATGTATGTGCATTATATCTGAGATTAGCACATCTGATAATAAAATTAAAACAATTTGGAATATTGTGAAAAGGGAAATAGGGCAACCGAAAGCACAGGAAGACTGTATTTCTATCAAACACAATGATGCATTGATGAGAAATTGATATGGGAGAAACACATAGATGAACTGCTGAAACAGTTAGTTTCAGCTAGTTATGCTATTAGGTTTAATGCAAATTTTGGTGATAAACATCTCAGTAAATTAACCTATTACGACTATTTTCTTTCACTGCTTTCATATTGCATGATATTTTGGGGCAATTCGTCATTAAGAGAGAAAGTATTCATTGCACAAAAGCATGTAATCAGAATAATAGCTGAAGCCCACCCAAGGTCACCTTGCAGACATTTATTTAAAGTACTCAGGATATTCACAGTCCCTTCGCAATACATATATTCACTTATGAAATTTGTTATTAATAACCCATCCCAATTCAAAAATAACAGTGAAGTGCATAGCTGCAACACTAGAAGAAAGGATGATCTTCACTACTCTGGATTAAATCTCACTTTGGCACAGAAAGGGGTGAATTATGCTGCCACAAAAATCAGATAGCCAACCAACATTTAAAAGTAAATTAAGACATTTTCCGAATGCCAGCTCCTTCTACTCATTAGATGAATCTTAGAGATGAAGTAGTAACTGTAAAAAAAAATAATGAAGAAAAATTTAATTAATTATTTTGTCTAAAGGAAACTTCTGTTAAAGTGAGACACTCCACATCAATGCGAAATGTCGTATTCATGATCTATGGAACAAGGATTAATGTATGTATGTATGTCTGTATGTATGTGCATCAACAACCGATATATACCATCTATGGGTCCTTACATACAGTGCGCCCGGAATACCTCTACATCCACAAGACTATACTGTAATGCACAGTTAAGTGCGTGGCATAGGGTCCATCGAACCACCTCCAAGCTATTCCTGTTCCATCACGAACAGTCTGCAAGAAAAACAAACACTTAAGTCTTTCTGTGTGAGCTCTGATTTTTCTTATTTAATTATGATGATCATTCCTCCCTCTATAAATTGGCGGGAACAAATTATTTTGACTCTCTGAGGAGAAAGTTGATTGAAATTTCGTGAGAAGATCCTACTGCAACGAAAATAGCGTCCATGATTGCCACGTCAATTCGTGTATCATATCTGTGGCACTGTCTCCCCTAATTCACTATAGTTCAACATAAGCTGTGCTTCTTTCAACTTTTTTGGTGTCCTCTGTCAATCCTATGTGATGTGGATCCCCTGCCACAAAGCAACAGCCTAGAAGAAGGTAGACAAGCGTAGGGTAAGGAGTTTCATTAGTGGGTCTGTTCTGACAATAAATTGCAGTCTTTGGTTTGCTTTCGCCACAACATTATCTATGTGATCTTTCTAGTTTAAGTTATTCTTATTTGTAATCCCTCATTATTTAGTTGTATTTACAGCCTTCACTTTTGTGAGTTTTATCCTGTAACCGAAATTTAGCGGATTCCTTTTAGTACTCATGTGGATGACTTCTCACTTTTCATTATTTAAAGTCATATAGATCTCGTTTCCAAATCTTTTTGCAATTTACTTTGATCATCTGAAGACTTTATCGGACAGAACTGACTGTATTATCTGAAAAAAATCTGAGATGACTGCTGAGATTGTCTCCTAAATCGTTTATGTAGATTAGGAGAGCAGAGGGCCTATAACAGATCCTTGGGGAATGCCAGATATTACTTTGTTTTACTCGAATACTTTCCATCATTTACTACGAACTGTAACCTTTCTGACGGGAAATCATAAGTCTGGTTGCACAACTGAGACCCTACTCCATAGGCACGCAATTTGATTGGAAACCAGTTGCTAGGAACGATGTCAAAAGTCTTCAAAAATGGTTCAAATGGCTCTGAGCACTATGGGACTTAACTTCTGAGGTCATCAGTCCCCTAGAATTTAGAACTACTTAAACCTAACATACATAAGGACATCACACACATCCATGCCCGAGGCAGGATTCTAACCTGCGACCGAAGCGGTCGCTCGGTTCCAGACTGTAGCGACTATAACCACTCGGCCACCCCGGCCAGCGTCAAAAGTCTTCTGGAAATCTAAAAATATGGAATTAATTTGACATCCCCTGTTGATAACACTCATTATTTCGTGACAATGAAGTGCTAGTTGAGTTTCACAAGAACGATATTTTCGGTATCTTTCTTGGCTGTTTCTAAATAAATCGTTTTATGCGAGGTAAATCATAATGTTCGAACTCAGTATATATTTCAAATCGACGTTAGCGCTACGCATTTGTAATCTGGTGGATTACTCTTATTTCTTTTCTTGGGTGCTGGTGTGACTTCTGCAACTTTACAGTCTTTAGGTACGGATCTTACAAAAAGAGAGTGCTTGTACACTGGTCAACTGAACATTATGACCATCTACCTAACAGCCGGTGTGTCTGCCTTTGGCATGGATAACAGCGGCGACGCATCGTGGCATCGAAGCAACGACGCCTTGGTAGGTCGCTGGAGATAGTTGGCACAACATCTGCACACACAATTCACCCAATTCCCGTGTATTCCGGCGAAGGGGGCTATGAGCTTTCAATCACACCCCAGATGTGTTTGATTGGGTTCAGACCTGGCGAACTGGAGGGCCAGCACATCAACTGAAACTCGCCACAATGACGGGGTATACGTGGTCAGCAACCACTGTACAATACTCCTTGGTTGTCATGTGCCTTCCACAAGCTTCACTGGACCCATAGATTCCCACGTGAATATATACCAGAGCATAACGGAGTCGACGCCAGCTTGTCTCCATCCCGCAGTACTGGTGTCAAGGAGTTGTTCTCCTGCAAGGCGATGGATTCGCGTCCTCCCATCGGGATGATGAAGAAGGTATCGGGATTTATCAGACCATGCAATGCTCTACCACTGTGCCAATGTCCAGTGCCGATGGACACACCCCCATCTCAGTCAAAGTTGCCTATGCCGTAATGTTAACATTGGTGTGTGCGTGGGTCTTCAGCTACAGAGGCCCCATCCTTTGTAGCATTCCGTGCACTGTGTGTTCAGACACACTTGCACTCTACATTAAAGTCTGATATTAGTTCCACAACAGTTCGCTGCCTGTCACTTTTTATCAGCCTACCCAGCCGCACGACATCTGGACGTTGTTTCACCTTTGGTTTTCCCACGTCTTGGAGGCACTCATCACTGCACTCCTCGAACACCTGACAAGTTGTGCAGTTTTCGAAACGCTGAAGCCATACCTCCAGTTAAGCTGCCCTCGATCAAACTCAGATAGATCATGAACCTTCTCCATTCTGCACACAGACAGTATGATAACTGATACTACATGCACCTTGCCTGTGTCTGAGTAGCAGTCATTCATCGCCAGGTGTCACTGCTGTCGCCTGGTTTGGTTTATATCGATAGTAGGTCAGTTGTCATAACGTTCTGACTGATCAGTGTATATGACTGCTAAGTAGGGAGCTATTGTATCAGCATACTCTGAAACGAACCTGAGTGGTATACAATCTGGACCAGATTCCTTTCCTTTATTAAGTAATTGAAGCTGATTTGCTACACCGAGGATATCTACTTGTAAGTTTATCATGTTGGCAGCTGTTGTTTCAGATTCGAATTTAAGAACATTTCTTTCGTAGCCTATGGTGAAGGAATATCGGAAAACTGTGTTTAGTAACTCTGCTTTAGTGGCACTGTCGTCCCTAACATCAACAGTTTTATCGCGCAGTGAGGGTATTTACTGTGTCTTCCCACTGGTGTATTTTATATACTACCAGAATTGGATTTTCTGCCAGATTTCCGGTCAGAGTTTCTTTGTGGAAACTATTAAAAGCATCTTGCATTGAAGTTCACGCTAAGTTCCGAGTTCCTGTAAAACGTTGCCAGTCTCAGGTGTTTTGCGTTCTTTGAAAGTTCACTGCCTTTTTCATTGATTCTGCAACAGTGTTCTGATCTGTTTTGAGCATCATGGTGGATCAGCAGCACCTCTTGTTAGTTTATTTGGCATATATCTTTCAATTGCCGCCTATTCTATTTTCTGAATTTAAACCATATCTGGTCTATACTTACAGCGACAGATTGGAAAGAGTGGAGACTGTCTCTTAGGAAGGTATCAGACGAACTTAATATCTGATTTTTTAAACTGATGTATCTTGCGTTTATTTCTTATGGGTTTTGATGATACAGTATTTAGTCTGGCTACAATGACCTCATGGTCACTAATCCCTTTATCAGCCTGATGCTCCCTATTTTCATAAGATTATATGTTGGAAAGAGCTCAAGTATGTTTTCGCAACAAACTCACTGAGGTTCACAGCTGTCCAATATATCTTTCAGTGATTGTTCAGACATTAGAGAATCTTGAGCTGAGCATCGTTGACCAGGATGCGAAATTAGTTGCTTTTTGAGGAGATGATATAGCGGTTCATCTTCATTTGAAGCAGCAACGCTATGGGAATAAAGTATAAAATAAACCACATCCCATTCAGTACACTACTCTCCAGCAACAGGACAAGGCGATAACACATCAGAATTACGAGTTCCGTAAGTCGATAGGATTCGAATCTCACAATGATGTCACTCTAAATAACTTCAGTTCAATACGATGAACGAATCACTTATCGGGAATACATATCTCACAGACCTTTCGCTTTGACAACATTCAATAATAACGTCAAGATACGAATACTGATTCTGCATCAAGATAATTTAACAATTCCGACCAGCAGTTTCCTATACTCGAAAGGCACATTCATGAAGATTGATGGAGGCGTTCCCGCAACAAACATCGCGACTTAGTGTAATGCGTTCGCCTTCTGTTTCAAGAGTTACGACGGTATTTTTAAGGCAACAGAGGAGACTGGACAAGCAAAATATGAAAAACATCAATCCATCAAATGCGGACCTGAATATTCTACAAAACGCAGGATGGTCCATCGATGGATCGAAAAGTAATCATTTTAGTACCTGCATACCTCTCAAAATGCTTATGAGGTTGTTTGAGGACAATAAGTGGGCCATCATGGAAACTTTTACGTGTCTTAAACTTTGGAGTTCAACTACCATTAAGTTTCCATTCGTGGGAGCTTTACAAGTATTCACCTCTGTCGACGACTTCAAGAGATTAAGTCGTCGATTAAGATAGTGATTAAGATATCTGTTCAACTATAAATGCTTCGATTCATTATTCTGGGGTTTCAGACAGACAGATGAGAGAATGTAACTAAGGATTCCAGTGTATTAGACAAATGCAACATAACGAATGGAAAAGTGTTCCTGAATTCAGCATATTACCCATACAATAATCTACAAGTTGACTGGAACAGTGACAATATCAGCATACTGTATCATATTTACTCGATATTTCGTTCTTCTTACTACGAGGGCGATGAATTTGGATGCATGCTCAGTACACGTAAGCTTAAGGAATTTGCCCCAGCTGCTGTGACTGATTACTGGAAGTAAAACGGATGTATCAAGGCACGCCCTACAGGTATCCACCCTGAATTTGTATGAATGATCAGATAATTTCTCACTAAACACAGGTGTACAAATCGTTGTTGCATGACCTTATGATTAGTCATTCACCTTTCACAGGAAATGTGGAGCGAGCAGTTTAAGTGTGGTGGTACTGCTTAACACCAGAGGCATTCCAAGATGGCACCTCAACGTGTGAGCATCATCACAGATGTGCAAGGTTTTTACAACGAATGTGGACAATTTGTGTTCAAAGATGTTGCATTTCTTGCATTCGAAAACAGTGGACGAATATTTGAAATGTTCTCAACAATCGTTGCTTCACGCAAGCCGCTTAAAACAATGCGGAGTGTCAAGACTCACCTGTCAACAATCTGCTTAACGCACAAAGCGGTAGGACAATGATGGACTGCAGCATGAAGAAATAGTGACATCTCTTGGAATCTACGATAATGAAGTCAACATTATTTACTCCGAAGGTCGTGAAAATGTTGGGAAAGTGTTTCAATATGGAACCTTGAAGATTATAAATGTCCAGTTATTCAGACAATCAGGAAAAAATATGGACACATAAATGATTACGTCTACTTCAGAAAATGTAGAAATACTTTTATGATGGGTTATCAGTAAACGATAGTGTCTCCTTTTGAAACTGTGTTTAATTCACTCACGTCCTCCTCCTCCTCTACTTACAGCGTTCTAGTAAGTATTCACTATATGTTACCTAAGCAGTCCACTGAGCGCCAGAAATATAATTCTTGGAGCCTCCTCAGTACGTTTCTGGAACTGACAGCTGTTCAAAACCATCTGCATCCAATAATACACACTAGGCTGTCTGTATATGGAAATTGTCCAAGCATCTAATACATGAACTGAGGTATACATCTCTCCATAGAAAATTTAATTCCTTCTAGCTATCACTGCGTCCGCTATGTCTACTGTGATTGATCCAAAGTTGGCGAGGCTATGGGAAGATCAACGTCGTTTACCAGCAGCAGATCTGCAATGGTCACCAGTGTAGCTTGGTCGTATGGGTGGTAGTCAGCAATAACACTCAGATCTCGGATGGGCAAGACTCAACAAACTGATATCACACTAGAATGGGTACAAGCCTACACGCAGCCAGCTCTCATCCTCTAGCCATTGCCTGCTCGAGCTGCTTGATGCCAGCACATTAGTGGGTGGCCATTAATAGGAAACTCCTATGAACCATTGGAGGAATATTTGCCACCAGATGCACTCCATGTCTTCAAAGTATTTTGCTGGGCTAGAGAAGTCAGACTGTTCAAAGTTCTGTAACATTATAATGTTTGGTTTTACCTGATCCTGTGTGGCCTGCAAATCAGTAGGCTGACAAAAATGCTCGGTAGAAATCATTTACACTTTGGTGGCCTCTCACTGTTGAGCGCACTCTTGCTGCGGATACATTTTCGAAGTAAGCACAGAGAAATTCTAATTCGTATTCAAATGTCCAATTTTGTGGTAAAGAATATAGGAAGTGATCATTCCAAGCTTAGGAGTCAATTTACTTACTGTAAGTGCTGAAAACTTTGAATTTACGGACAGTCAGAAAGTGTTTGTAAAAGAAATTTCCATTGTCGTGTGAACCAGATTATTCTCTACAGCATAATGTCAGCGATTCATTGTCATATCTGGATGTGTTGTACTATTCTGGTGGAAAATTATCTAAACGCCATAAATTTGTATTGTCACCAAAGTTTTCTGAATATGAATTGTAAACATTCAAATTCATCCATTTGGTTTTCACAGTTAAGCTTTCTTTCAATACTTTCAACATTTTCATTCATAGCGTTCCTGTAGCGCTAGTTTTCCCCTTTGATTTTCTCTGAGTTGTCTTTAAAATTTATTAATGACTGATATTCTGCTGTGTCTGTAAATGGTAATGGCATCGTGTCGTTTGAATTTCTATATGCACTGGTTGACAAATTTGCCATTTTCATTGTTAGGTCACCAACTTTTTCTTTAATTGTGCTTAATTGTTCTTTTGTTCTTTAGAATTTAATGTCAAAGTTTCCACTTGTTCGCCAATTTCTATTACCATTGTGTTAAGCTGTCCTTCCCTACTTTTATCTGCTGCTATTGCACTCGGAACTAGTGTTCATTTTTGCTAACAATTCTCCTTGTCATTATGCTAGTGTGTTTTCGTGTTCTGTTTCAAGATCACATACTCTAGTTGCTAAACTGTTGATTATGGGTTGAAGATCATTTTTAATTTCTTCACTGAGTAATTTAGTATTTTCTTCCTGTGATTTTTTATTTCTTCATTAAGTGATATTTTATTTTCTTCCTGTGATTTGCTGTTATCTTCCAGTGATTTTTTCATTTTTCTTACTCATTTCATCTTAAGTTTAAGCATTTGTAGAATCGACTCTAGAAAATTTGTAGGATTCATGCAGTGTGGTTCCATATAATTGTTCAATGAAGGTGATGTGTGTTGTGTTCGTTTAAAAGAGATTGACACAAAACCTGATTCTCATATCAAATCAAACACCTTCAAGCCATCTAATATCCAAACTGTTATTTTATTGGGCTACAATTTTGGCGATTTACTACGCCATCTGCAGGCCCCCTGACGCACGTGTAGGATGATTCCAACCTCAGTTCCGTTCAAAATAGGGATCAGCAGTCCAAGACTGGTATCTGTAGATTACTGCTAGATATAGCGATCGTTTCAATCATCTTCACGATCTGATATGGTTAAGGGACCTGAAGATGGCATAGTAAATCGCTGAAACTAGTGTCCTAATAATACAACAGTTTGGAAGTTACACAGCTGAAAGATGTTTGATTTGACCTGAGCTTCTGTACTGAACAGCTGAGTCACGCAACGCTCTCTGGAAAGATGGACCTACAGAGACTTGATTCTTATGTGTCTGTTACCAGTTATAAAATTTCGCACGACTGAGGCTACTTTAATAAGCTTTCTCTGAACTGTGGCGACTTATAGCCGACGGATTCAGTTTCAGAATTTGCCGTCTCATACTTGTTCGCTAAATTGCTTAATAATTGTCGATCCACGCTATTTCGTGCAGTGACATGTAAACTATTGGTAGTTGCTAATTGCTCAGTGTGGCTTATTACACTCTGTGCCAACTTGCTATTCTGCAGCACCCGCTGTCGTCTTGCACTATGAGAAGAAACAAAATTGCTACAGTAACCAAACAAACAAAACAAGACCTGCACTATAATGCAAGGAAATACTCAACAATTCACGAAATCCACATAGAATCATTACTATTATGCCAATTGTTTATGTAATAAAAAAAACTATAATTATCACACAATACAAAATTTCACAAACGCAACACAAAATTTTAAATGAATTGCCTGAAAAAGAAGTACAACATTAGTAAAATTAGCGAATCGGTATTTTTTGCTTTCATGAAATCCAACACTATCTGACTACATATTACCAAAATAACAAACGAACAATCCTGGCAGAGAGACCGACATATGGAAGCTTCCCATCATGTGTTTCTGTATAAAATTCTTCCCAGATTTACCTCCCACTCTATAAAAAATCTAAGTATTATCAAAACGATGCACCCACAAATTGATATACATCTTTGAGTAAACTAGAGTGATAACCTTTGACTAAACAGAACCTAATTTGAATTGGTCAGCATAGAACGTGTCTTTATAATAAATTCGCAACTGAAGTAAATCAATTATCTGAGTCTAATTAAAATTTTCACTTTTTGGGTCTTAACAACATTGTAGCAGATTTCCTGAAAGCACAACAGCAAAGAGCAAGCAGATTTCTATTTCTAAATAAATATTCAGAGTGTTGCATAGGTACCATATGGTGCAATATGGTAACGCATAATGGTAAACCTTCTTTAAACAGCGGCGATTTTAGAATCAATTGGTACAGCGTTGACAGAGAATTTCTACACAAATCAAACAGCTTAATCAGTTGAGATTTTAATACATGACTCAGGGAAATGTAGTGGTCCGTCTTTCATCCCTGAGCAAGTTAACTAGCTGACAATAAGTATTCTAACAGATTAGGTGCGCAGTGCTGCAGTCTTACCTCATACTTCTTGACTTAAAAAATTGTATTTGCAATAAATGTCTTTCATCCAACAGATGTGATCACTAGTCAACACAGCACTACTGAATGCGTCCATCACATACCACACTTAAGACAAGAGTGTATCAGACTGCAGCGAGAACAGAAACGACACAGGTTTTGAACTATTCCCACCACATCGTCCCAGCTGTAAACAAGCGACCAATGAAAAATCAGAACTGGAAGGCCAATCGGAAAGCGCTACGTTTTTATTGAAGAGAAGAAGTTTGAGGTAAGACTGCAGTACTATGCACCTGATCTGTTAGAATACTTATTGTCAGCTAGTTAACTTGCTCAGAGATGAGAGAAAGACCACCACACTTCCTTGAGTCACACATTGAGATATCAATTGACTAAGCTGTTTTGTTAAGCATAGTATTTTTCATACCAATGTTAGGTCTGAAGATCACATGAAATTTTACTCTGTCTTTTTGAATACATACTTCATTCTGAAATGGTTGTCTTGGATTATCATTTCGTAGGGATAGTTACTCTCCCAATCCCAATGTTTAAAGAAGGTTTTCAATTATGCGTACCACATTGCACCATATGGTATGCAACAGTTTGACTGTTTATTTAGAAATAGAAATCTAGTTTAGCCGCATCTTGCTTGCTGTTTGCTGTTGTACTTTCGAGAAATCTGCAACAATGTTACCAAGAAAATTTGATGGGGCCCAGATAACTGTTTTACTTCAGTTGCGTTGTGTTCAGACCAGTTACAGTTCGATTCAAATTAGGTTCTGTTTGTTGAAACGTTATCATAACAGTTTACTCAGACGATGGAAAAATGTTTTTGGGTACATAGTTTTGGCAATACGCTGATTTTGTATAGAGTGAGAGGTAAATTTGGGCTAAATTTAATACACAAACAAATAGTGGAGGGATTATATATGTCGACCTTTTCTGCAGGATGCTCAGTGAGCTGCCAGCGCTCACTGGGTAATCCAATGCAGCCACAGGACATACTTGGTAATCTGAAACAGCGTGATTGTTGCTGCTGCTATACCCAGCCTGATGTTGTGGTGTGCTTCGACGACGCTTGCATGATGACTCAGGACACAGAGCGTTGCCACACCATAGAAAAAAAGAGATGTATTCATGCTGCCATGCCACAGATGGACCTGCGACGTCGACGGCCTGGACAGCACTGGAGATATCGATGGACCTGGCTGCTGCTGCGGCTTCTGCACAGCTGCCTGTGGGTACACATGGGCAGCAGCGACTTGGGCTGCTGCATGTACAGCTGTTGATGCATACAAGAGCGACCAGCAGCGGCAAATCTGCGAAACAGGTTGCTGCGTAGCCAGAAAATGGTACATCATCCACAGACGCAGCTGCATCTTCGTCATCATCATGGACGATGGACTGTGCTGCATCATCATCATGAGTGGCGAAGTGGGCTGATGAAATATTAGCACAGATGCTCTATTGATCTGTTGATGCTCACCTGACCGTGGCTGTGCCATCACAAGTGGGTCAGTTGCTGCTACTGCTGCAGGTGCAAGTCTGCCAGGCAGTACTTCTCCATATCACCTGCACAGACAGAAGGAGGAAAAATATTGAGTATCTTGCGTAATATTGAAGAAATGAAAATGTATGTAGGTGTTTACAGTATTTCTCTGAACGTTCAAAAATCACAGAGTCTGAATCAGTCAGCAGGCTCCTACTGGCCCCTACCTCCAGTAATATTTGGTCCAACTCGACCTGCACATCGAGTCCTGCTAGAAACTAACAAGAACACATCACAGCCATAACATTAGTAAAGTAACATGCAGTTGTGGCTATGTGTTGGGTGTTAGTATTGTCAGATAAAGAATAGGGGCAACTGCAACTAACGTGTGTGCTCCTCTATGGAGAAAGGAGGAGTTGCCATATGTGTAAAAATTTGGAAACTAAAAAATTTTTCGTTGAACAACACATAGAAGCATGTGCATGTGAGCTTAAACTAAATAAAGGCACTTTTATAATTGTAGCCATGAATAGGTCCCCATTGGGAAATTTTCAAATACTTTTGGAAAACTTGGATACTTTGTTGTGCTACTTGTCAGACAAAGGAAAGCAAGTTATTGTTTGTGGAGATTTCAACGTCGATTTTCTGGAAGAGTCATAGAAAGCTTGACCTTGAAGTATTACTTGGTTCTTTCAATTTGACATCAGTTATTGATTTTCCTACTTGGGTGGTACAGGAAAGCAGGACACTGATAGATAACGTTTTCATAGACCAAGATAAATTCAACCAAATAAAAACTTTTCCTGTTAAGGATGGTCTGTCTGATCACCATGGACAGCTATTTACAGTATATGATATAGATCCATACAGTAATGCAAAACAGTCCTCCAAAGTAGTGCATTCAGTTAACAATTTAACACTTCAAAATTTTAGGGAAAGCTTGCAACAGTTATGCTGGGTTGAGGTGTACAGGGAACATGATGCTAAATTAAAATTAAAACTACTTCGTGATACCTTTGTGAGTATATTTGAAAACAGTTTCCGTAAGAAAACAGTGAAATATAATTGTAAGAAACCATGTAAAAAACCATAGCTTACTAAAATGATAAAAATATGGAAGGGAATGTATCTTATAGCTAGGAGGAGTAATGATCCTGAAACAATGAAACATTATAAAAACTACTGCACTGTATTAAGAAAAGTTATTAAAAACTCCAGACATATGTGCATTATGTCTGAGAGTGGCACATCTGATAATAAAATTAAAACAATTTGGAATATTGTGAAAAGGAAAACAGGGCAAGATTGTATTTCTATCAAACACAATGAAAAGTATGTTAACAAGAAGTCAGAAGTAGAAAACATTTTTAATAATCATTTTTAAGAGTTGTAGAGAAAATAGCTTCCAGCTATTCATTAGAAAATGCAAGGCAGTATATGGAAGAGGCAGTACCTACACAATTTGATAAAACTGAAATTCAACCCACCTCTCCTACTGAAATTAGGAAAACAGAATTCACTCAAAAGTAAAAGCTCACATGGAACTGATGGCATTTCCTACAGAGTACTTAAAACTTATTCCCAACAAATAAGTAATTTTCTCAGCCACATATATAGTAGCTCACTGAAACAGGGAATTTTTCTAGATAGACTGAAATATGCTATTGTTAAAGCATTGCATAGAAAACGGAATAGGTCTGATGCTAACAACTACTGCTCAGTCTCACTTCTGCCTGCTTTATCCAAAGTTCTTAAAAAAGTAATGTATTCAAGAATAGCATCACATATTTGTAAAAATGAAGTACTAACAAAATGTCCATTTGGTTTTCAGAAAGGCATTTCAACAGAAAATGTTATATAAGCTTTCACTGATCAAATATTAAAAGCATTGAAAAACCAAACATCACCCACTGGGTTATTTTGTGGTCTCTCAAAGGCTTTTGATTGTGTGAATCACGAAATTCTTCTAGATAAGCTTAAGTATTGTGGTATGATTGGGACAGTGCACAAATGGTTTCATTCATTCTTAACTGGAAGAACGCAGAAGATTGAAATTAACACTATAGATAGTCTGCAAAAATCAGCATTATCCTCTAACTGGGGAAGTAGCAAGAATGGTGTCCCACAGGGTTCAGTCATGGGTCGCTTATTGTTCTTAATATATATTAACGTCTTGCCACTCTATATTCATCAAGATGCAAAGCTACTTCTTTTTGCTGATGATACAAGTGTAGTAATCACACCCAACAGGCAAGACTCTGCTGAGGAAATTGTAAATAATGTCTTTCAGAAAATTATTAAGTGGTTCTCTGCAAATGGACTCACTAATTTTTGAGAAAACCCAGTTTATACAATTCTGTGCAGGGAATGCCATAACTCCATCAATAAATATAGACTATAAACAGAGGTCTGTTGCTAAGGGTGTGTGCATTGATGAGAAATTGAATTGAAAGAAACACATCGATAATCTGCTGAAACGGTCTGGTTCAGCTACGTATGCTACTAGGGTTATTGCAAATTTTGGTGATAAACATCTCAGTAAATTAGCCTACTATGCCTATTTTCTTCACTGCTTTCATATGGCATCATATTTTGGGGCAACTCGTCATTAAGAGAGAAAGTATTCATTGCACAAAAGCATGTAATCAGAATAATAGCTGGAGCCCAGCCAAGATCACCTTGCAGACATTTATTTAAGGAACTCGGGATATTCACAGTACCTTCGCAATACATATATTCACTTAAGAAATTTGTCATTAATAACCCATCCCAATTCAAAAATAACAGTGAAGGACATAGTTACAACACTAGAGGAAAGGATAATATTCGCTATTCTGGATCAACTCTCACTTTGGCGAAGAGAGGGGTGAATTATGCTGCTACAGAAATCTTTGGTCATTTGCCAAGTAGATTAAAAGTCTGACAGATAGCCAACCAACATTTAAAAGCTAATCAAAAGAATTTCTGAACGAAAACTCCTTCTACTCAATAGATGAATTCTTAGATTAGAAGTAGTAACTGTAAAAAATAAATAACAATTTGTCCATTTTATTTGGACTGTTGAACTCCGTGGCCGTGGATAATGATATTTTACTATAAAAATACAGCGACCAGCCACTTTTAATGCGATGTATTTATGCCAATATGTATTTCGGGTTTGCACCCATCTTCAACTGGCAAATTACATGTATCTTCTGTTTCTACAGCGGTACAATCTCGACAGCGGTTTGGATGCTGCAGCTGGCCTGTGCAAAAGCAACGATTCCAAACATTTACTTCAATTTCGCAAGTTTAAAGTTACGCACTATCAGTTGTTCATTTTACTTACATTCTCGTCTCCTTGTTCTTTCTTCGCTTTTCTATTTTTTTAAATAAAAATCGTTGCTTTTGCACAGGCCAGCTGCAGCATCCAAACTGCTGTCAAGATTGTACCACTGTAGAAACTGTAATTTGCCGGCTGAAGATGGGTACAAATCCGAAATGCATATTGGCATAAATGAATCGCATTAAAAGTGGCTGGTCGGTGTATTTTTATAGTAAAATAAAAAATAAATAAATTAATTAATTATTTTGCATAAAGAAAACTTATGTTAAAGTGACAAATTCCACATCATTGCGAAATGTTGTATTGAGAATCTATGGAACAAGGAGTAATTTATGTATGAATGTATGTATGTATTTATGTATGTAACCACTGCCGTCATACCCCCATGAGTTCGTCGTGGAGACTTGTGTTGGCTCAGCCACTACAGCAATCTCCTGCACATCGTTGTCTACTTCACTACTGACAATCCGATTGTTATTTCACTCAGCTGTAGCACCAGAATAACCCCCCCCCCCCTATAAGAGATAGAAACAAAACAGCACAACATTGCATAACTGCTTTATTAATCACACACATGGAGAAGGAGGAAGAAAGAAAGAGAGAAAGAAACTGGTAATTACATTCATGTGAATTAGAATTTATGCAGCCGTCATCCATTGGACTGCCAAGGCACCAAAACAGATCCTTGAGTGTACTGTCGCTCAACAGGGGCGACAGTATACTCCCACCTACAACAGAAGAAGAAGAAGAAGAAGAAGAAAAATTCACACACCAGACTGCAACAAATAAAAAAGAATTACCTACACACACACACACACACACACACACACACACACACACACACACACACACACACACACACACACATACATCCACACTTATAAAAAGACAAGATCAAAAGAAATTATCTCCAAATACCTATATCGTGAGAGGTGAAACTGGGCCGTTTATTAGTGACACCATCACTGTCAGAAGCAGCAGCATGATGCTTCAATGTGCTGACAGGGGCCTAGGTACGAAGAAAGAATAGGGGTGACTGCAGTGAGAATGAAAGTAATACTGCGATGGTTGCTACTGAGAAACATCAGGCAGCCTGCTCAGCAGAGGATGAAAGGGATCCTGGTATAAATAATGAGAAGCACGAAGGAGTTGCTTTGACCAGTCTGCTCACTAACTGAAGGGTGTGGCTCCCGTCAGAGATCGGACTGGAATAGAAAGTCTGAGCCAAAGCTATCTCGTTATATAGGCGACAGCCCTCCATTTCAGCCAAGAGGAAACAAAAACGCTTATTGCTGCATAATCAGGTCGGTTACTGCATATATGGGTGCGAGAGAGTCAGGATGCGACCACTATCATGTAACAGCTTCCTGTGGTGAAAATAGTAACATATTTGTCTGCCACTTTGTCGTAGCTCTATCACTCTGGTGCTGTAGGCGGATTCATTCTAGTGTGCATAGACAGTAGTGTGAGTCAGTACCTGACTGCAGTCACACTGCACCGTTCTCTTATTTAAAAAAATAAAAATAAAATAAAATAAAATAATTATTTTCCTCCTCCACTTTCTGGCAGCACTATCACGTTGGTGTTTTGTATTTAAATGCAGGTGCACAATATATTATATTTGAAGATATATAGTACTTACCAATCCCATACAGTCCGTTGGAGCTGATTCTCGTATGTTTAACAAAGTTACCTACACATCTGAGATGCTTAATTTTGGTCGGCAGAGGTTAAGTTGATATAGAAGCATTTCAAACTCTACTTCAAGAACTGCAATAGAACAGTGACTATCGCTTAAAGAAAAAACACAATACCAATTACAACATAAACTATATAACACTAGATGGTTCTGTACCATGCGTAAACAAAACGGGAACTCGCATAACTGACACAATCACAGAAATAATTACAGATGGAATAACCGACAGAGGCTGTATGACTCACAGTTCTCGCAGTGGAATAATGATTATTTTGACAGAACTAATTCCTGGAGCTCTGACTAACAACATTATAAAACACATAACCGGAATTACAATGGTGAGAACAGGCGCAACCATAAAAATCAAAATAATCACGGACAATGCTGCTAACTCAGATGGTAACCATGCAATTTCTCATGGTTATAATTCAGGTGGATCAAATCCGCAAAATACATGGCTTACAAACAATTACAGAAATAGCAACCAACACAATCACAATAATCATCATTATAATTCACAGTGGCAAAGTACTGAGAGGGCAAGCCCAGGTGACAGGTAGAAATAAGGAAGCAATGCAGGACGAAATTGAAACTATTCGGACACACAAGAGCAAGGGACTTCATCATATTTCGCGTTGTTGCTGTTGTGATCTTCAGTCCAAAGATTGTTTCGATGCAGCTTTCCATGCTACTCTATTCTGTGGGAGCCTCTTCAGCTCCGAATAACTACTGCAATTTACATACTTCTGAATCTGCTTAGTGTATTCATCTTTTGGTTTCCACTACGATTTTTATCGTCCATATTTCCCTCCAGTTCTACACTGGTGATCCCTTGATGCGTCAGAAAATGCGCTACCACCTAATCCCATCTTCTAGTCAAGTTGTGCCACAAATTCCCCTTCTCCCCAATTCCATCCAGTACCTCCTCGTTCCCCCCATGAACCATGGACCCTGCCGTTGGTGGGGAGGCTTGCGTGCCTCAGCGATACAGATAGCTGTACTGTAGGTGCAACCACAATGGAGGTGTATCTGTTGAGAGGCCAGACAAACGCGTGGTTCCTGAAGAGGGGCAGCAGCCTTTTCAGTGGTTGCAGGGGCAACAGTCTGGACGATTGACTGATCTGGCCTTGTAACACTAACCAAAACAGCCTTGCTGTGCTGGTACTGTGAATGGTTGAAAGCAAGGGGAAACTACAGCTGTAACTTTTCCCGAGGGCATGCAGCTTTACTGTATTGGTTAATGATGATGGCGTCCTCTTGGGTAAAATATTCCGGAGGTAAAATAGTCCCCCATTCGGATCTCCGGGCGGGGACTACTCAAGAGGACGTCGTTATCACGAGAAAGAAAACTTGCGTTCTACGGATCGGAGCATGGAATGTCAGATCCCTTAATCGGCCAGGTAGGTTAGAAAATTTAAAAAGGGAAATAGATAGGTTAAAGTTAGACATAGTGGGAATTAGTGAAGTTCGGTGGCAGGAGGAACAAGACTTTTGGTCGGGTGAATACAGGGTTATAAATACAAAGTCAAATAGGGGTAATGCAGGAGTAGGTTTAATAATGAATAAAAAAATAGGAATGCGGGTAAGCTACTACAAACAGCATAGTGAACGCATTATTGTGGTCAAGATAGACACGAAGCCCACACCTACTACAGTAGTACAAGTTTATATGCCAACTAGCTCTGCAGATGAGGAAGAAATTGAAGAAATGTATCATGAAATAAAAGAAATTATTCAGATAGCGAAGGGAGACGAAAATTTAATAGTCATGGGTAACTGGAATTCGAGAGTAGGAAGAGGGAGAGAAGGAAACGTAGTAGGTGAATACGGATTGGGGGTAAGAAATGAAAGAGAAAGCCGTCTGGTAGAATTTTGCACAGAGCACAACTTAATCATAACTAACACGTGGTTCAAGACTCATGAAAGAAGGTTTATAAAGGCACATTTGCATGCCGAGCGTGAGTTTCCTCGGAAACGCGAAATATTAATTAAATAAATAATCAGTGACAAATAAATAAAGCCTATGGCACACAACTGCAGCGCTGTGTCGCTGATAAAACAAAAGCACAATTACGTTACTCTTATGTTTGATTAAGAAAAGAGTGAGCTCTGGTAGAAGTGGTGCGAGAAGCACGTATTTTATTCTATTGTCTGGCACACCACCATATTTCATGTTATTGAAGAATACTGCGAGTTGCAACCAGACTAGGCACTCGATTCTGTAAAGAATTTATATTTATAAAAGTAAGTAGGATTATGAACTGTAGGCTTATTCACTGAATATATCTGATTTAACTAACTGTGTAATTTTTTTATGTTTAGTAGACAATCACCTCTGTACGACGTATTGGCATGGCTGGCAAATTATTGAAATATTGAGATTTAGATTATGAGTCCGCACCTACCGCAGCAGTCTTTGGAAACGATTTATTTACGAAGTCCGATTATTTCAGTTTTATTTCACGGTCAACTACGAGTAACATTGCCTTTATGAGAAAGCCATTGTCAAGCGTCTGATACCGAATAATTAAACGTCCACGTTCCAGATAAGCAAATATTTAATACAATCACAATCACTATCATACAGATAGAATAATTAATATTTAAATAATATTTTTTATTTTATTTATTTTATATTGGCGACTGCGTGTCGGACTTGTTATTTTGTCATTTGTTACATTGTTCTCTTTGTTTCATATGAAAAATCAACTTTCTGGACCTGGACGTGAATGTATGAGAGATAACAAAAAAATCTGAAGATATTTTCCAATTCTAAAATTTTGCGGGAAGACGCAATGAAACTTCCAGCAAAATAAGGTAAGACGCAGCATCTTTGCATTAGCAGGCTTGACCAGACGTATAATTCAGTGTATTAGCTTTTCAGTAGATTCTGTAGTGTTTCTTTCGTGCATAACAGTTTTCAGTGATAAATTTAATTCTCAGTAATTTTCCTTAAACAATAACGTATGCAACAATACCAATACACGAGTGTACAAAATGGCCGACTTCTGTATGATACGTAGTAACATGGACAGCAGCCATTACCAATAATCTCAAATTCAGTTTATATTTTTAAATTAACAGACAGCCATTGTTGGTACGAGCGATTCATGCTCAACTGCATTTTATTTTAAAATCAGTGTCAAATATTTTCTTGAAACATATATCACGTGTGGCATGGTAATAACTAGAAATCAATACGCAAAAATGGAACAGCAAAGACGTACTATTCAGACGCAATCCGACTCGGACGAGAGACAAATGTTAGAAAATGACTTTACGACAGCAACCGGTAGTATTTATCAAACATTGACGCAAGTGTTGACGGAAATTTTGGCAATAGGCCGTCCACTACAAAAATTTCAAAGTCTCAGTCAGAGCCCATGTTGATGCATGACGTCACGTCTAATGACGCGACGGGGGCACAGACCTTGCAAACAGTAAACATTGCCGACATGTTACAAATGCTAATGAAACAGAACGCCGAAAACATGGCAACCTTACAGACACAAAATGACGCAATTAAATCTGACCTCATAGCACTCAAGACAGGTAATGACACTTTATGTAAACGTGTGGAACTTATAGAGGCCACACTGACCAAACAGATGACTGAACTCAGTACTAAATTTTCCCAGCTTAATACGAGACAAGAAAAGACTACAACTGACGTAGCACTTTTACAGACACAAGTAAAAAACCTTAATGTCACGTGTGAAGTTCTTACTGAACAAATTCAAACATATCCTTCAGTACAAGACAACCTTGAAAAACGAATTACTGACGTACAGAATAAATTTGACAATGTTGAACAACACCTGACTGACATCTTACAATCTGATGCCACAGCTCATTTTCAAAATATTAATAAAGAATTTCATGATTGGGTAGTGAACAAAGACAAACATTTTGATAGATGCTTACGTGAAAATTTACCAACAATTGTGCACGACTCCATAGCGCAATACATTACTAATAACAAACAGCTGATCAGTGACGCAGTACAATCCGTCACTGCACCCATGAGACAATTCACCGATCGACCACAGTCTGAATGTAACGAAAATATCAGTCAAAATGCACAGTTCAGGAACCAATATACATTCGAGTATGACACACACATACCGCACACGACAAACACACAAGAACAAAACACACCACGACTACAACACATACCACGATGTGCAAACACAAACACAAGCTATTATCATGGTAAACCACAGCAACATTATCGTAATTACTCGCCAGCTGAACATACCAGTAATTACAGTGGAATAAATCCATATCACAATGCGAAGGAAGAAGAAAGCTTAATGAAACACAGGCAATTTCAGATTTTTATCCCAGAAAAACGAACCATTCATCCGGTGATTTTTCTTAAATCTTTTAGTAACGCATTTCCACGCACTTGGAGTGACCGGAAAAAGATTTCATATATTGTCGGTTACATCCAAGGCGATGCAGCTGTCTGGGCATACAGTCAAGCTGACGTATGTACCACGTACAGTGAGTTTGAGCGTGCTTTTCTGAACAAATTCTGGTCGCAATCCGTCCAGGAGCGACTCAGAAGACAAATTTTAGAACCTGAAACTTTTAACAGTAAAAATGGCAACTTACGCAGATATTTTGAAAAATACTTGAACATGGGACACTTTTTAGACGAACCAGTCGCAACGCGTGATATACTCCGTGCGTTGAAGGCCAAATTGCCTTTCAACATTAAAGAAAAACTCCTACATATCCTGGATGACGATTCAGATTATTTTTTAACAGCCTTAGATTCGGTTGACATGTTACTTGAAGATCAGCGCTTCGCGCGGCAAAACAGCAGCCACAATGTTTACACTAGTGGTATGCAAAACATGCAGGCTTGCCAACTCAATTCTGGCGCGCCCGCAGTTGGATACGCGGTACAGCAAAAACAGCAAACTCACATGCCGTTTCAATACGAAAATCAAAATCAACACGCATATTCCAATACAAACAATAGTTACAACAGTAATAACACTTCATGCGGCAATCCATACAAAAGGCACCGCGGTAATAACTACAATGGTAACAACAGATACAAAGGCAACAACAAAAACACAAACAGAAATAGAAATAATAATAACTACGAGCCAAGACAGCATCAAGGTTGGACTCGTAACGATCAGTACTTCCATTCAAACTCTGCTTTACCACAGCAGCCACCAGGACAAAATTGGAGCATACCTTACGACCGACAGGTAAGTTATAATGCGCAACAGCAACAACAACCGCAAAAGTTTGGAGATCATAAGAGGCAATATCCGAATATGAATATAATAGAAATGACACCTGATGCACAACCTCAATCTGTGTCAGTACCTAGTACAAATGCCAATCCGACAAACTAGAAACAGTCACTTCTATGCCCCAGGTCGTGGCTGAAGAATTCTTGCGGGGCGACTGCAATGTTAATCAGTTATTTGACACCACACTTGAACAACAGAATAATGATATGCCGAATAATTCTAAACAAAAATTACCTGTTTTATTTATAAGATACAACTACAATAACAATACATCAGATGAACTTTTACAAGACAGTACACAATGTCGTTCAAACACAAATGAAATTGTTTTAGCATCTACTACTGGTGTAGTAGGTGGGATTCCAACTACTATTATCCTAGATACAGGTGCAGCTGTGAGCGTTTTGTCTTTTAATTTCTATAAAAAGATGTGTGAATTGGAACCTGTGCCTGAGTTTCCTGCCCAAAACTGTAAAATAACTACTGCACTAGGTAATAAGTCATGTAGGGTTACGAAGCAAGTTTTTGTAAACATTAAAATAGGTAATGGAACCGTACAATGGCCATTCCTGGTTGTACAAAACCTTGTGACAAATTGCATATTAGGAATAGATATTATGAGCGAGAAGGACTCTATTATAGACTTCTCCAAAGGTAAATGTATTTTAAATGATAAAGGCAGTGTAATTATTATTGATTTGGACAGGAGAACTCTAAAGCATGACAAACACTGTACAGGGTACAAGGTTCAGTTAGTACTTGACAATGACATTCAAGATATGCAAACACACTCATCTGACACAGAGCTAATGGACTTGAAAACATTGCTTGATCATAAGATAAGTGAAGCTACAGCTCTCAGTGTACAGGAACGTATAAAACTACAGGAAGTGTTATCCAAATATTTACAAGTTTTTACCAAACGATTAGGTGTTATCAACACGTATGTGTACAAGATTGAAGTTAAGCCTCACAAGATCTTCTACCACAAGACATATAACGTACCGTTATCTCAACGACCTGCTGTGTGGCAAGAATTAAAGCAAATGTTAGACTGGAAGGTCATTGAACCATCCACCTCACCTTATTGTAGTCCTCTACTTGTTGTCAAAAAATTAAATGGAAGCATTAGGTTAGTGTTAGACGCACGAGCAATTAATGAAATAATTTTACCGGTTCACACAAAACCCGAAAATTTAGAAGAGCAATTACAGAAATTTCTAGATGCAAAATATTTTTCCACAATAGATCTCGCTAATTCGTTTTGGCAGGTGGGTATCACTCCTGATTCACGGAAATATACTGCATTTATGTTCGGGGGGCGAACCTATCAGTTTTGTGTTCTACCTTTCGGACTGAATGTCAGCTCTGGGGTATTCATTACAGCCCTGGATACCGTGCTTGGCGACGATTTAGTTGAGACAGTCACACACTATGTAGATGATATACTGATAGCTACACAGTCTTGGAAGGAACACGTTGACACACTTCAAAGAATTTTAGAAAAATTTGCACAAGCTGGAGTCACAGCCAATCTTAGAAAATCAAAGTTTGGTTGCAGTGAGATAAAGTATTTAGGACATATCATTAATTCGCAGGGCATACGTCCGGATCCCAGTAAATTAGATGCTATCAGAAACTTTCCTAGCCCTCGTACTAAAAAGCAGTTAAAATCATTCCTTGGGCTATGTTCATTTTTCAGACGTTTTTTGCCACAACAACTTTTGAACAGTAAACATCTGCTAAATCTACTCAGAAAGAATCAAGTTTGGATCTGGTCGGAACAGTGCCAGAATGACTTTAATACAATTAAACATGCTTTAGTGGGTGCAAACTTATTGAGCCATCCAGATTTCAATTTAGACTTTTGTATGAGTTGTGACGCTTCACGAACTGGCTTGGGATGTTGCTTATTTCAAGTTGTAAAGAATAAAGAAAAGGAACAGATAAGAATTATTGGGTTTGCAAGTCGTACTCTAACTGAATGTGAGCGTACATACTCCACTACTGAGTTAGAAACACTTTCCATAGTATGGGCATTCAAGAAATTCAATTATTATTTATTTGGAAAACATACAGTAATTTACACCGATCACCAGGCCCTGACATTTTTGTTAACTTGTAAACTTGTACATCCTAGACTATCACGATGGGCAGTTACACTTCAGAACTACTCTTTTGAAATTAAGTACATAAAAGGTAAGGACAACACCATTGCAGACGCTTTGTCTAGACTTCCACAAGGTATGAATGATACCAACAGCGACTTAGAAAATATAAATGACTACAGGATTCTCTTAATGCAAGACAAGGAGTATCACCAATATTATATTGATATGTGCAGAAACATGGCTAAATTACAAAAATCTGACCCTCACTGGTATAAGATAATAACATTACTGGTAGAAAAACAAAATCATCCTTCGACTAAGTATTACAAGTTACACAATGATGTGTTATTTTACCGCCGACATCCAAATGCTACTAACTGGTGTGTATGCATTCCCAAAGAGTCTGAACGTAATCTAATTTGGCACACACACTTAGTTTGGGGTCATTATGGGACGAAAAAGTGTTTGGCAAAGCTCAGCACATACTGTTATTTTAGCAATATGAGAAGAAAAATTTACAGGGAACTGAAAACATGTGTCATATGTCAAAAATCAAAACCTCAGAATTTATCCACAAAAACAGATTTACATTCTATTTTACCTAGTAAACCCCTGGAAATTCTGTGTACTGACATCAGTGGACCGCATCCAGCAAGCTCTGGAGGCGTCAAATATATCTTAGCTTTTTACGATATATTTTCTAAACATGTCAAACTTTATGCTTTAAAATCCGCCACTGCAAGTGCTATAATACGAAGATTCTCAAGTGATTACCTGACGCACGTGGGAAAACCTAAAGCAATTCTGTCAGATAATGCAGCATACTACTCTGGGTACAAATGGAGAAATTTCTTGAAGGACAATAACATTAAAAGTATATTTATTTCGAGGTTTAGTCCACAATGTAACGCGACTGAGAGACTTTTCCGAGAATTAAATCGATTCATGAGGACCTATATTTCATCAAAACATACTAATTGGGTGTCCTACCTAAGTCTTTTCGAAGACGTACACAATAACTTAAATATTTATGATACAAATTACACACCTAACGAGATCATGTTCAATTGCAAACAGAACGATCAGTGGATAGAACCATTACCTAAGTTGTCAGACAAGGAAATCACACCTGAACAAAAAATAAAAGAAGTATTGATTACGCTGACACATCACGCACAGATACGAAACAAACATCACAGAAACATAATAAAAAGAAAACAAAAATTCGAGGTAGGAATGCTTGTACTACTTCGTACTCATCATAAATATGTAGCACTCAAACGACGCAACGCTAAGTGGCGTCTGCTATATGAAGGACCTTATATAATTGTTAACATACCGCATCCTGGTGCGTATCTGTTACAACATCGTAGAACTAACAAAATTATTGGGCTATACGCACACCGAGATCTTAGAGCATTTCATGCTGAATAATGTCAAAGTCATACCCATCAAAATATTGCTAAGCAACTCGAAAAACTCTGTTGTTACAACACAGATAATAAGTAGTGTAGAAATTTTCATTTCAGCGGTTCCAGAGTCGCAGTTGAAGGCAGAAGAACTCTTCTTTAAGCGCGCCACCACCTGGAAGACGGAATATCAAAATAAAATTTATGATTACGTAGCAGTGAATGATATATTAATTTTTCACGGAACATTTGTTATTGTAGGTACCACTGACTTGGTATGACACCTGACGAACCGATAGACGTCATCTATGAAGCGATCTTTTACTTTGAGAAATAGATTAGACGCACATCTCTCAACACGAAAAGCATCTATCAGTAGTCAAGGCCACACAGACACTCTACACACACGCACAAAACGCGAGGAATCGAACATTTTCTCTCTCTTACTATTTTGAATATTTATTGAGTAGTGAAAACGCCTGGTCTTGCCTACTGATGTAATGAATGTTGTGTCTAACCTATCTTAATTTCAGATGACATCACGTGACACAATGTAATAACCTATAGCTATGTAATGATGATGCAAACTTGTTTATGTGCAACTGTATTATGTTTATGCTAAGAAAATATGTGACGTGTGTATGTATAATTACTTATTTTTTTAACTGATGTATCATGTAACTGTTACTATGTAAAAATTTGAACAAAACGAGTGCCAAAAAGACATTGCATAGTGAACCTCTGTTCACGGACATTAACGAACATTACTAACTCTGCAACTACGCAGAAACCTATGTGAAAGAAACGGTTAATGCCATTCATTATGCAGCGTATCTATGTAAACGCGATGAATGATTTCTTTGATTAATAACTACGAACATTTAGGTGAGCTATATTCAGCAAAAAACTGAAAATGTGAAGGGCATAATTCGTGCATCGTCTAGTGACATTACTACAGTACCTAACTTCAAGATGTTAACTGGATTAAATGGACACAAAGTGCCTGTCCAGAAAACAACACGACGGGTGGAAGAATTTTGGTTGGAACTTCAGGGAATGAAATGTTCTCGAAATGTGACGGACACTCTTACCTGGACTGTCCAAGGATCGACGCCAGCTATGTGCCGTCCGAGGTTCTGCAACCAAGCTTCCACGGAATGTAAAAAAAAAAACGAACTGCACGTGGACCAATTACTCGACGGGTCACGTCTGATCTGTAATGAGCAATGCCTTTAGTCACAACGAACTGCATCACAACGACTATAATGGAAATGGGAAATGGACACGCTTATGTATTAATCACGTTGTTATACAACGATGTTACTGTGATCAAAAAAAAACTTTACCACGACGATACTAATCTGTAAAAAAAAAAAAATTATTGTGCAGCAGATGAATATGAACTGTAATAACGACACGATGTGTATAGGTCAACGCACCTGAAACATACGGACATTTTTCTTTGAAGTATTTCAAAACAATACTATGTAACTAAGAACATTCAACAATCTAAGCTGTATTGTGTTATAACAAATATTGTAAATTTAAAACTAAGTTACCTGTCATAGAATGTAGTGTTCATATGTAATCTTGGTTGAATATTTTCTTTGTGCAACGACTGAGAAACGCGCGCACACGAACAATATGAACTGCAATACTGTGCCGCGTGATCTAACTGTACGATATAATGGCACTGCCGGAGTCACACAGACGCTTCTGCGCATGCGCGCACTCTATCTGCCAACATAAGAACTTTTACGGCGCACCCGCGTCATTCAAATTTTGTATATAATGTGTATAATGTAGGTCATGTAAATAGTTGTAGATAACTTAGATTTTCTTGTACCTTTAGGTGAATTGCTCGCCTGCAGGTGTGTCCTTTCGCCTCGCAATTCAGGGGGCAATATAAAGGCACATTTGCATGCCGAGCGTGAGTTTCCTCGGAAACGCGAAATATTAATTAAATAAATAATCAGTGACAAATAAATAAAGCCTATGGCACACAACTGCAGCGCTGTGTCGCTGATAAAACAAAAGCACAATTACGTTACTCTTATGTTTGATTAAGAAAAGAGTGAGCTCTGGTAGAAGTGGTGCGAGAAGCACGTATTTTATTCTATTGTCTGGCACACCGCCATATTTCATGTTATTGAAGAATACTGCGAGTTGCAACCAGACTAGGCACTCGATTCTGTAAAGAATTTATATTTATAAAAGTAAGTAGGATTATGAACTGTAGGCTTATTCATTGAATATATCTGATTTAACTAACTGTGTAATTTTTTTATGTTTAGTAGACAATCACCTCTGTACGACGTATTGGCATGGCTGGCAAATTATTGAAATATTGAGATTTAGATTATGAGTCCGCACCTACCGCAGCAGTCTTTGGAAACGATTTATTTACGAAGTCCGATTATTTCAGTTTTATTTCACGGTCAACTACGAGTAACATTGCCTTTATGAGAAAGCCATTGTCAAGCGTCTGATACCGAATAATTAAACGTCCACGTTCCAGATAAGCAAATATTTAATACAATCACAATCACCATCATACAGATAGAATAATTAATATTTAAATAATATTTTTTATTTTATTTATTTTATAGGTTGTATACATGGAAGAACCCTGGAGATACTAAAAGGTATCAGATAGATTAAATAATGGTAAGACAGAGATTTAGGAACCAGGTTTTAAATTGTAAGACATTTCCAGCGGCAGATGTGGACTCTGACCACAATCTATTGCTTATGAAATTTAGATTAAAATTGAAGAAACTGCAAAGTGGTGGGAATTTAAGGAGATGGGACCTGGATAAACTGAAAGAACCAGAGGTTGTACAGAGGTTCAGGGAGAGCATAAAGGAACAATTGACAGGAATGGGGGAAGGAAATACTGTAGAAGAAGAATGGATAGCTTTGAGAGATGAAATAGTGAAGGCAACAGAGGATCAAGTAGGTAAAAAAACGAGGGCTAGTAGAAATCCTTGGGTAACGGAAGAGATATTGATTTTAATTGATGAAAGGAGAAAATATAAAAATGCAGTAAATGGAACAGGCCAACAGGAATACAAACGTCTCAAAAATGAGATCGACAGGAAGTGCAGAATGGCTAAGCAGGGATGGCTAGAGGACAAATGTAAGGATGTAGAGGCTTATCTCACTAGGGGTAAGATAGATACTGCCTACAGGAAAATTAAAGAGACCTTTGGAGATAAGAGAACCACTTGTATGAACATCAAGAGCTCAGATGGAAACCCAGTTCTAAGCAAAGAAGGGAAAGTAGAAAGATGGAAGGAGTATATAGAGGGTCTATACAAGGGCGATGTACTTGAGGACAATATTATGGAAATGGAAGAGGATGTGGATGAAGATGAAATGGGAGATACGATACTGCGTGAAGAGTTTGACAGAGCACTGAAAGACCTGAGTCGAAACAAGGCCCCCGGAGTAGACAACATTCCAGTAGAACTACTGACGGCCTTGGGAGAGCCAGTCATGACAAAACTCTACCATCTGGTGAGCAAGATGTATGAGACAGGCGAAATACCCTCAGACTTCAAGAAGAATATAATAATTCCAATCCCAAAGAAACCAGTTCTTGACATATGTGAAAATTACCGAACTATCAGTTTAATAAGTCACAGCTGCAAAATACTAACGCGAATTCTTTAGAGACGAATGGAAAGACTAGTAGAAGCCGACCTTGGGGAAGATCAGTTTGGATTCCGTAGAAATATTGAAACATGTGAGGCAATACTGACCCTATGACTTCTCTTAGAAGCTAGATTAAGGAAAGGCAAACCTACGTTTCTAACAATTGGCGACTTAGAGGATGCTTTTGACAATGTTGACTGGAATACTCTCTTTCAAATTCTGAAGGTGGCAGGGGTAAAATATAGGGAGCAAAAATCTATTTACAATTTATTCAGAAACCAAATGGCAGTTATAAGAGTTGAGGGGCATGAAAGGGAAGCAGTGGTTGGGAAGGGAGTGAGACAGGGTTGTAGCCTCTCCCCAATGTTATTCAATCTGTATGTTGAACAAGCAGTGAAGGAAACAAAAGAAAAATTCGGAATAGGTATTAAAATCCATGGTGAAGAAATAAAAACTTTGAGGTTCGCCAATGACATTGTAATTCTGTCAGAGACAGCAAAGGACTTGAAAGAGCAGTTGAACGGAATGGATAGTGTCTTGAAAGGAGGATATAAGATGAACATCAACAAAAGCAAAACGAGGATAATGGAATGTAGTCGAATTAAGTCGGCTCATGCTGAGGGAATTAGATTAGGAAATGAGATACTTAAAGTAGTAAAGGAGTTTTGGTATTTGGGGAGCAAAATAACTGATGATGGTCGAAGTAGAGAGGATATAAAATGTCATCTGGCAATGGCAAGGAAAGCGTTTCTGAAGAAGACAAATTTGTTAATATCGAGTATAGATTTAAGTGTCAGTAAGTCGTTTCTGAAAGTATTTGTATGGAGTGTAGCCATGTATGGAAGTGAAACATGGACGATAAATAGTTTAGACAAGAAGAGAATAGAATTTTCGAAATGTGGTGCTACAGAAGAATGCTGAAGATTAGATCGGTAGATCACATAACTAATGAGGAGGTGTTGAATAGGATTGGTGAGAAGAGAAGTTTGTGGCACAACTTGACTAGAAGAAGGGATCAGTTGGTAGGACATGTCCTGAGACATCGAGGGATCACCAATTTAGTATTGGAGGGCAGCGTGGAGGGTAAAAATTGTATAGGGAGACCAAGATATGAATAAACCAAGCAGAGTCAGACGAATGCAGGTTGCAGTAGGTACTGGGAGATGAAGAAGCTTCCACAGGATAGAGTAGTATGGAGAGCTGCACCAAACCAGTCTCAGGACTGAAGACCACAACAGCAGCAACAACCTCTTTATTAGTTACGTGATCTACCCATTTAAGCTTCAGCATTCTTCTGTAGCACCACATCTCTAAAGCTTCTATTCCCTTCTTATGTAAACTGTTTGTCATCGATGTTTCACTTCCATACATGGATACACTCCATACAAATAGTTACAGACAAGACTTTCTGAGACTTAAATCTACACTCGATCTTAACAAATTTCTCTTCTTCAGTAAGGCTTCCTTGGCATCACCAGTACACATTTTAAATCCTCTCTACTTCGAACATCATCAGTTATTTTGCTCCCTAAATAGCAAACCTCATCTAGTACTTTAAATGTCTCATATCCTAATCTAATTCCCTCAGCATCACCTGATTTAATTCGAGTACATTCCGTGATCCTCGTTTTGCTTTCGTTGATGTACATCTTATAACCTCCTTACAAGACACTTCCATTCCATTGAACTGCTCTGCTGTCTCTGACAGAATTACAATGTTATCAGTAAACCTCTAGGTTTTTCTTTCTTGTCCTTGGATTTTATTTCTCACTTCCAATTTTTCTTTTTTTTCCTTCACTGCTTGCTCAATATACAGATTGAATAGCATCAGGGATAGACTACAACCCTGTCTCACTCCCTGCTCAACTACTGCTTCCCTTTCGTGCCCCTCGACTCTGATAATTGTCATCTGTTTTTGTACATCTTTTAAATAGACTTCCGCTCCCTGTATTTTACCTCTGCCACCTTCTGAATTTGAGAATATTCCAGTTAACATTGTCATAAGCTTTCTCTAAGTCTTCAAATGCTATATACGTTGGTTTCCCTTTCCTTAACCTATCTTCTAAGATAAGTCGTATGGTCAGTATTGCCTCACGTGTTGCTACATTTCTGTGGAATCCAAACTGGTTTTCCTGAGGTCGGCTCCTACCAGTTTTTCCATTTGGCTGTAAAGATTTGTGTTAGTATTTTGTAACCAAGACTTATTAAGCTGATGGTTCGATAATTTTCACACCTATCAGCACCTGCTTTCTTTGAAATCGGAATTATTATATTCTTCTTGAAGCCGAAGGGCATTTCACCTGTCTCACACATCTTGCTCACCAGATGGAAGAGTTTCGTAATGGCTGGCTCTCCTAATGCTATCAGTAGTTCTAACGTAATTTGTCTATTCACAGAGTTTTGTTTCGACTTAGATCTTTCAGTGTTATGTCAGATTCTTCATGCAGTATCATATATGCCATCTCATCTTCATCTATGTCTTCTTCTGTTTCTATAATATTGCATTCAAGTACATCGCCCGTGTGTATACCCTCTAAATACTCCCACTTTTCGCGTATCAAACCATATATAGACTAATTATATTTGCTGAAGTTGTACCCTGATGATAGAAATACATGTCACCTATTTTTAAAATATTTCTTGCATTACGGTGCGCAGCATCAGTTACCGATAAACAATGTTATTACACCATGTGCCAAAGCAACTCCCGTCGAGCGACAGGCAACTTTTGACAAGAATCGGAAGACTTTCGTTGCGCAACAAACTTAATTTATCACGTAACAGAAACTGCGATTTGCTGCCACGACGAGTAAGCTAAACAAAACCTGATACGAACTTCGAAATTTCACTTAGAATCCGAATAAGAACAAATAATTTCTAGTAGAACGAATACTGACAGTATTTTTAAACCAGTCTGACAGGATACACACGTTATCAGCAATGTTATGTTCACTTGAGGAATATCTTTGGCTATACACAGTGAGATAATGAAGAGGCATATAACTTTTCTACCAATTTTGATGAAATATACAGGCTGTTATGTTAGTAATTGTGTTGTCTTGAACGAGGAGTAATAGGTATTTCTGATGTACAAAGTTTTTCAGACACTATTGTGAGGTAGTGAAATATTAACAATTATAGCTGCGAGATGTTGTTTATATGGAAATAAGTGAACGGAAACAGACCAGGGAACGGTTATTTGAAGTGTATATTGACACAAACACATTGAATATGATTAATGCTATATTAGGATACTGAGATTTATGTTGGTTGGATACGTGGGATGATAATCATGAGATTCTTGATGCATAGTATTGTGTTCCAGTATAATGACTTTTCTGGAGACTAGAAATCTACTCTGTAGGAATCAGCATGGGTTTCGAAAAAGACGGTCATGTGAAACCCAGCTCGCGCTATTCGTCCACGAGACTCAGAGGGCCATAGACACGGGTTCACAGGTAGATGCCGTGTTTCTTGACTTCCGCAAGGCGTTCGATACAGTTCCCCACAGTTGTTTAATGAACAAAGTAAGAGCATATGGACTATCAAAAAGAGCATATGGACTATTGTGTGATTGGATTGAGGAGTTCCTAGATAACAGGACGCAGCATGTTATTCTCAATGGAGAGAAGTCTTCCGAAGTAAGAGTGATTTCAGGTGTGCCGCAGGGGAGTGTCATAGGACCGTTGCTATTCACAATATACATAAATGACCTGGGGGATGACATCGGAAGTTCACTGAGGCTTTTTGCAGATGATGCTGTGGTGTACCGAGAGGTTATAACAATGGAAAATTGTACTGAAATGCAGGAGGATCTGCAGCGAATTGACGCATGGTCCAGGGAATGGCAATTGAATCTCAATGTAGACAAGTGTAATGTGCTGCGAATATACAGAAAGATAGATCCTTTATCATTTAGCTACAAAATAGCAGGTCAGCAACTGGAAGCAGTTAATACCATAAATTATCTGGGAGTACGCATTAGGAGTGATTTAAAATGGAATGATCATATAATGTTGATCGTCGGTAAAGCAGATGCCAGACTGAGATTCATTGGAAGAATCCTAAGGAAATGCAATCCGAAAACAAAGGAAGTAGGTTACAGTACGCTTGTTCGCCCACTGCTTGAATACTGCTCAGCAGTGTGGGATCCGTACCAGATAGGGTTGATGGAGGAGATAGAGAAGATCCAACGGAGAGCAGCGCGCTTCGTTACAGGATCATTTAGTAATCGCGAAAGCGTTACGGTGATGATAGATAAACTCCAGTGGAAGACTCTGCAGGAGAGACGCTCAGTAGCTCGGTACGGGCTTTTATTGAAGTTTCGAGAACATACCTTCACCGAAGAGTCAAGCAGTATATTGCTCCCTCCTACGTATATCTCGCGAAGAGACCATGAGGATAAAATCAGAGAGATTAGAGCCCACACAGAGGCATACCGACAATCCTTCTTTCCACGAACAATACGAGACTGGAATAGAAGGGAGAACCGATAGAGGTTCTGAAGGTACCCTCCGCCACACACCGTCAGGTGGCTTGCGGAGTATGTATGTAGATGTAGATGTAGATGTAGATAGGCCCTGTAATAGAATGAAGCAATAATTATGATTATTAATGTAGAGAAAGAGTGAGTCAGTGATGGCTAGGGCAGAGGGACACTCTTCATTGTTATAGTCAACTTTTATGCCACATGGATTTTTTCTGTGTTTACAAGCATAAAATTTAAGTTTCTGGAACGATCTGGCTACCTGAAAATAGTGAATGTAGGTAACAAGACTTGAGACAACACTGTTATTTCTTTAATGTGGGGTTTATAATTATCTCATGCAAATTATTAAACCTTTTTACTAAACATATACTGTCTTTTTTTCGTCAGAACAACACAACATGTAACTGTTATGCAAACTTTACAGTAATTTGAGACGTGTACATTTTTGTCATCTTTTGCGTAGGGTAAATGTTTTGCAAAGATTTGGCTCAGCATTGATTGCTACTCTGTACTGCACTGCAATCTTTTAACAAATGGTGCCTCACTGAATTTTTGTGACTTGTCTTTGTGGAAGTGTCTATTTTAATGTTTGTATTAATGAATGAACTTTTTTCTCATTTTTATATAGCTACATGCACGCAAAGTTTAACTTCTACTGAATTCTATAAAATTAATCTCTGTCTAACAGATAAACTTTATATATGTATGAAACAATGTCATGACAATACTGTCAATCAGTCTAGGTGTTCAGGGAATTTTGGAAGCGAAAATGACATGGATAGATAAGGACAAAGCCAATAAGAGAAGGGCCACGCAGGTAGTATATTACTATATTGTGTGGCGTCATTAGTATAATAATTGTGTTAGGTATAGTACTGTAGTGAGCTCTCATAGGTCATGAAAGATGTGTAAGGAGGAAGCATAGAGAGAAAGGTAAGAAAGGAACATATACAAGAGGAAAGAAATTGGTTACAAAGATGAATCTGAGATGAAATGATTAGATAGGGTAAATATCTGATAAAATATGGCAAGGTAGGGCAAATATGAGAAACGGTTAGGTAGAGCAATGGAGCTAAATAATATGAACTTATAAAAATATGTGTGATACGTGACAGAAAGGAGAAATGAGTTAATGTAAATGGCTGCATTTATTGAAAGTTTGATTAAATCATGGTTAAAATGATTAAGAGGTGCACAAACTAAAGGATAAATCACAATTACACAACATGCTAATTACTACCCATGCTAGGTATAATAATAGGCTGACATTTGACTGACTGTATGAACTATTCTTTGATGTGAACCTAATTCATGTATTTCCTAGTTATATATTTATGTCCTCCTTATCTGTGTGTGTGTGACCAATATCCTCATGTGTTTATCTATTATGTTTGATCGCTAATCTTATGTATCTCTATCTCACTCCCTATACCTTTGTGGAATTTACTGATTTCATGCATACACATTTATTTCGATAGATTTAGGATTTTTCTGTAAGTCATTCTGTATACATATAATAATTGTTTCTTATCATTCCTATTACTGTGCTCTGTTTCGTATGATTTACTTGTCTAATGTTTCTGTAATTCGTTATTGTGAAACCACACCATTTTTCTCATTTTTTATAGACATAGAAATCTGTTGTTACCATTGCACTACATGTGCAGTCTATATGCATAACAATGTAAAATCTTATTACTCCTGTCTTAATATTGGTAACTGTATATTGTAAATGTAACAAATTGTAATTAATCCACCATTCACCACAACAAATTCAGATTTGCCAAGGCAGAAGAAATATATCTACTGATCATATACTGAAATATCTTCTGCCAAATGTTGGTGTACTTCACTGACACAAGCTGTAAATGACTTGCAAGGAAGTCTTCGATACTACAAGATGGCTTTGCAGTTATTGACAGATCCAAAGTCGTCTTCAGGGAGATACTACTAGGTATTTTACAGTTTGCACATGTGTGGGGTTCTCAGCTGAGAACTGTGTTTAGTTTTACTGAGTCTGGTTCCATACAACTTCTCACAACAGTGGCATAATTCCAATGAACTAAAGAAGGTTTAGTCGTTTGTGCCCACTTTCATCATGCAAATTACTACCGCCACATGTAACTGTGCTTCGGAAATGTAGGCCTTGTGTGATATAGACACTATAATCTACTTCCTTTGTGCTACAAAAATAGTGTAGGTCACCAATACTACTTACTATGATATAAATCGTGACATATAAACTTTCGAAATAGTCCTGAGCAGAATGTTCTCAATGACATCATGAACCTTGCTGTGGTGAATTCTATTGAGTACTTCATTCTCGTGTTCTTGATTTTGTAAATGTTTTTTACTTGTAGTTTCTTTACTCATATTCTTGTAAAGCAGTATCTATCTTTGTATGTCTAATGTGTTTTGTTTGTTCCTATCCATAATGTTTAAAATTTTGTCCTGTCCTCGCCCATTCCTATCTGAAATGACCCTTGTGCAAAATCCCACTCAGGGAAGATGGAGGATATGTAAGGTGAGCATGTCATTTTGTTTTTTATACAAGTTATCGATCCGCACACCAGAGACAGAGAGAATGTTCTGTTTTTGTTAAACTATCTTTGTTATTGTTGTGGCACAGTCCTTGTTTCTGTGCTGTTTGATACATTCTTAATTGAAGTGTGCTAGATGATAGACATGTTGAGTAGTGCTGTGTTGACTTGTGATCATATCTGTGAGATGAAGGAATATTTATTGTAAAGGACAGCAACGGTGAATATGATGCACATATGGAAAGGCGAAAGGAATATAATTTTTTAATAGAGTTATTATTTTTTTCTAAGAGAAAAGGTTTGCAGTAAGACTGTAGCATTTTGCACCTAATTTGTTAGAATAATTATTTTCAGCTTGTTAAGTTGCTCAGACCTGAGAGAAAGACCACCACATTTCCCTGAGTCATGCTTTGTGATATCAACTGATTAAGCTCTTTGATTCTTTTAGAAATTCTCTGTTAACACTGAGCCCTTTTCAAATCACTGTTCACTTTTTTAAGCATAGTATTGTTGACACCAATGTCATGTGTGAAGATAGCGCGAAGTTTTTCTCTGCCTTTTGAATACATACTTCATTCTGAAATCGTCATCTTGGAGTATCGTTTTGTGGGAACAGTTACTCTCCCCATCCCACTGTTTAAGGAAGGTTTATCATTACGTTATCACCTTGCACCATGTGGTTTGCAACAGATCGGATGTTTATTTAGAATTAGAAATCTAGCTTAGCTACTGCCTGCCTCCTGTTTCCTATTGTGCTTTGGAGAAATCTGGCGCAATGCTATCCAGTCACGAGAAAAGCGGAAATCTCTATTGGAGCAAGATAACTGTTTTACTTCATTTGCTAATAATATAAAGACAAGTTTTATTCAGACCAGTTACAGTTCCATATATACTACTTTCTGTCTGCTCCAAAATTATCGTATGAGTATCTTTTGTTAATGAAAGTAGTCGTGATTTATAAGTGGTCGTGATTTATGAGGCCTTGATTTCTCACACTGTTCATTAAGGATGAGTCAGTTGTTTTTACTGCGAAAATTCTGGTTCAGAAAATGAGTAACCGTAAATTATCTACCAAATTTTTGTAATCATTGGGCGTCATTGCTGAATTTTGCAAGTGCAGTGTCTGTGGAATATGTGGTTTTGACAGATGTTGCGTTATCACGTACTTCCAATGAATACATGTGGAGGTGTTCCAAAAAATAACATGTGGAGATCCGTACGCAAGGGGACGTGGTTCGAATGATCGAGACTGAATTTAGATGTAATTGTCATGCCAACTTACTATTTTTGCTATGAATATTCTTGCAGATCTGTCATGCACGAAGCAGGGGTTTCGTGTGGCACTGTAGTCGACTGGTTCTCGTTTTGCAGAGAAGCCTGCGGGGATTTTATAAAGTATAGGGGTCACTTGGGGGGCCAGGGGCTATAGTGGAAGTAAGTGAGTCACACTTTGGAAAGACAAAGTACGAAAAGGGGCATGAGGTTGATGGGCTTTGGGTGTTTGGAGTTGTAGTTTCTGGAGGAGATTCTGCTGATGTTGTATTTAGGGTTGTACCAAATCGAACAAAGGAAGTCTTGATATCTTTAGTAGAATATGAGGAAGAAGGTTCTGTAGTCATGTCGAATGGGTAAGCCTCATATGAGGTGTTGGGTGAAAGGGGTTATCATCAACTGGTCGTGAATCTCAATATTCAGTTCAAAGATTGTAAGATGGAGGCATGTACTAATTATCAGGGGGTATTGGGGGGGGGTGTAAAATCTGATGTCAGGAGGGGAAACAGAAGGATTTCAATGTTGCAAGGCCATTTAGATGAATACTGTTGGAGGAAGAGTATTCCTAAAGGTTATTGTTTATTTTTTGTATTTATGAAAGTAGTCAGCAAAATGTAAAAGCCTCATTTTGTTAGTTAGGTGTAGATGGGTCTGATACTTTTTTCTTGTTTTATGTTACTTTTTTTATGTTACTGTATTGTTGATTTATTTATTTATTGATCCATTTTCATCTACAGCTTGTAATGGTCGCCTAGTCGTAGATATTCCTAATTGCTATAATCGCACTATTTCACTCCCAGTTACAGAGCTTGTTAGCACTTGATGTTAGGTTGGTGCCATTAAAATGCATTGTATTGTGGTAATCGCTGCCACTTGCTGGATCGCTGCTGTGTCTCGATGCTAATGCTGGCTCTAAATCTGGTTGTCTAGGGTTAAAAACATGAGGTCCCGTGTTTTTTATGTGCTTTTGATGATAAAGAACGAGCGAAACCAACAAATATGTAAACTTCAAATATTTATTACTCTGGTGGCCATCTTAATTCCACTGTCCACCAAAGACCATGACTCAACACAAAGTAGTACTTCCGTTACATGTTCTTTGCATTGTTTATCCACCTCAAACAATAACACACAAACACACTTTCCCAAAGTGACATTCCGACTGCTTTCCGACCGTTCGTGCTGCTTGTATTTATAACATTGTCAAAGAGTTACTAAAAAGAGATATAGTTTACAAGTCACATGTACATCTGTTATCATAATTTGTGCAGAAAAGTTATTAATTTGCATCGAGTGACATAATTTAACATGTTATTAAAATGACAGACAGATTTGTTGACTTGACAGAATAATTCTCTGTTACAAAAATGCCGTTTTTTAGAAGTTTGTCAATTGACTTCTCTAATTTGCATAAATAAGTAAATAACATGAATTATTAAGAATTACATTGGTTTTCGTCTAAAATAGGATTGATTTCGTGAATACTGAGTGAAAACGCTCCTAGTGAACAAATAGGTTTCACTGGGTGATTTTTATTGAAGGAGATCCAAAATACCTAAGTTGGCCACTATTTTTCGTACTTCATATTAATTATTTAAGATGAACTTAGTGTTTTTACATGATGACATTTGCTGTATCAGTGATCAAGTAATATTAACTTTTGTGTGGGTCAGTTATTTAGTATAATTTAATGGGTTTACTGTTTATGGAGACATGTTATGCAATCATTGTTAACATACACAATAACTTTTCTATAACCATAAATACTCGTTAAGCTGGTTGAATTTGGAGGGTATCGCATACTTCGGTAAAGTAAAGCCTTTAATATGTTCCGTTACTAGCTGCACAATGTGCAAGAGATATTTGGATGTTTTTGTTAATATTAACAGTTTTATATATAATATACCTTTGTACATAATAACACCCATTAATATATCAATTAATGATGAATACTTAAATAAATGTTATTATGCTATATACAGAGAGATAAAATACAAATGTTCTTCTGAATGAGACTACATTGGGTAAACACACAAAAATTTAGTTTTGTAGGTATTTATTTACTGTGTAAAAGCAGTGATCAACCAAGTATGACTTCAGTTTAGATTTGAAGTGAGCAATGTTTTGTATGTGTTTAATGGTACCTGGTAAGGCA
This sequence comes from Schistocerca cancellata, assembly GCF_023864275.1. NCBI lineage: Eukaryota > Metazoa > Arthropoda > Insecta > Orthoptera > Acrididae > Schistocerca > Schistocerca cancellata. The sequence continues at coordinate 684,089,098 of NC_064631.1, forward strand.
TTGTATAGTTTGATACTAGGATGGATAAGGCCGTTTTCAACTAACTTTGTGTTGGCGCATTGAACATGTACATCCAATTTTTGTCTTGTATCATAGCTGTGTATTGTGTGATTTTGAGTGATGAGTGGTCTTTTTGTATGTAAGTTTTGCTTTAAGTACATTATATTTTCAAGAATATATATGCAAGGAAGAGGCATGATCATCCTTGTTTGAAACATTGGTCTACATGATTTGCGATATCTACCCCTTCCATTATTCTTAAAATTTTTTTTAAATTTTGAATGTTTTGATTGCATCTCCAGAATTTCCCCAGAACATAATCCCATACTGGAGGTGAGAGTGTACAACTGCATAATATACACACTGAAGGGTGTTGTAGCTAGAACAATTTTTAATGTACGCAGCACAAAACAAGAAATACTTAATTTTTTGTTCATTTGCTCAATATGTGCTTTCCATTTCAAGTTAACTTGTAGATGAAGTCCAAGAAATTTGGTACAGGCTGTTTTGGCAATTGTCTATCCGTATAGCTCTAGATTGGATGATATAAGACTTTTTGTTTGTGCTGTGTGTATATCCATAGCTACAGTTTTTTCAGTGTTTATTATTAAGTCATTGTCATCAAAGGAACATGTTAGCCTGTCAGTGGTTTCTTTTATGTTTTTTACAAGAGTTTCTTCTGAGTTTCCTGTAATTAGAATACTCGTATCATCAGCAAATTGAAATATTTTACTGCTGTCATTGCTTATGTTTAGGTCATTTACATAGAGTAAGTACAGAACAGGACCCATTACTGATCCTTGTGGCACTCCATATTTAATAGTCAGTAGCTTGGAATTATATTTCCTAATGACATTGTCCCTTTCTTGATCTATTTCCACATATTGTTCCCTGTTTTTAAGATAAGAGCTGAGCCAATTGTTAGCTGTTTCCCTAATGCCAAGATTTGCTAGCTTGTGTAGCAATTTGTCATGATTTATGGTGTCAAATGCCTTTGACAAATCTAAAAATATGCCTATGGTAAGTTTTTTGTTGCCTAATGCTATCAGCGGCTCTAATAGAAAGGAGTGAACTGCAGATTCAGTTGAGCGATTGGCTCTAAATCCATGTTGAGATTCTGACAGAATGCCATTTACCTCTAATAAGTCTGTTAGCCTCTTATTGAAAAGTCTTTCTAATATTTTTGAGACAACGGAAAGAAGTGCCAGTGGTCTGTAGTTGGAAACATCATCTTTGTTTCCTTTCTTGTGTAATGGCTTTACTTTTGCTATTTTCAAACATGAAGGAAAAGTTCCTGTAGCAAAAGATGGGTTACATAGGTGGGTTAAGAGCTCAGTAATCAAGTCCCCACAGTTCTTTATAATGAAATCAGGTATATCATCTACACCTGCAGAGTGTTTCATTTTGAGACTTTTTATTGTAACCTGAACTTCTTCTACACTTGTTGGGTACAGAAACATTGATCTGCTTGAGACTTTTTTCCCTGTTTCTGTATGCTGCTTTCTATTAGAAGTCTGTTGTATTAGTTTCTCTGTTACATTTATAAAATAATTATTGAACGTATTAGCTACTTCCTGTGGGTTATTAATGTTTTCCAAGCCAACCTTTAATACTATATTATTAACTCTACTTTTGTAAGATTTGGTTTCTTTTCTTACAGCTTGCCAGATTGCTTTGGTTCTGTTTGAAGCATCTTCTATGTATTTGTCATTGTCTCGTTTCTTTGCCTCCTTTATTATTTTGTTTAAGATATATTTATATTTTTTAAAATAACTATCAAACTCCTGAGTTGTGTTGTAGCTTTTTGCAATATTGTGAACGTACCGTTTTGTAGCAGAAGATTTCCTTATACCACTAGTAATCCACTAGTTGCTTTTAGTGGTTTGCATTGTATTGGCTTTCAATGGAAAAGCAAGATCAAAATAATATTTAAAAATATTCATGAATGTCTGAAACTTATCAGAAATATTTTCTGTACTATACACTATCTCCCATGATTCTTGTTGGAGATAATTCTGGAATGCTTGTACTGCAGTATTACTGAAAGTTCTGCCCATGTGTGTAATCTTCCTCATATAATTATAGGATGGATTAGTGTTTACACAAAAGCTTATAGCCTGTGCATGATGGTCTGTCAGTCCAGCTTTTATTACAACTGATTTATATTTTGTTTTGGAGCTTATTATTATTTGGTCTATGGTAGTGCTAGAATGATTCATTTCACGTGTAGGGGAGTGGATTGTAATCTCCAAATTATTGGCTGTTAATATGTTCATCAGCTCAGATTTTGAATTGCTTCACTTATTAAAGTCTACATTTAGGTCTCCACATATAAGAACTGTTTTTTCGATTTGTTACTACTTTATTTAGTAAAGTATCAAGCCGAGTATTGAATTTTTTTAGCTGGGTATCTGGAGATCTATATAAACATATTACAATTAACTTGAATGCTGGAATTTCTATGCCTGATATTTCAAAATCATTCTCAGTGTTTAAGGATTCAACCTTGTCTAAGTTATTGAATTTGATGTCTTTCTTTATGTATATGCAGTTCCCTCCACATGTAAACTTATTTCTACAAGTTTGTGCTGCTAACACATAATCCGTTATTTTCACTGTCTTTAACTCATTTATTTTCAGCCAGTGTTCAGATAAGCACAGTACATTAACGTATCTGAGTTCAATTGATAGCAAGATTTCAAGCTCTCTTACTTTATTCCTAAGTGACTGTATATTCTGTTGAAGAAGAGTGATCTGATGAGATTTTAGGTTTGTCCTGATGGTACTTGATTGACCACTTACCTTTATTCCTGAATTTAAATTGTGTGAGAAATCTTCGTTCTCATCTAGAAGCGTGAGTTGGTTTTTTCCATTGGTCATAAGAAAATGTCCTGATGGTGAAAAGGGGCAGTTCTCCATCTCTCTGGTCATTTTACTTGTGCGATCGACTTTGAGGTGGTTTCTGTTTTTGCTGCAAGGACTGCTACTGGAGGTGGTGTTGATAGGTGCACTAGTTATCTTAATTTGGTCTTGAGGCTTTTTGGGAATAAAAAATCTTGTAGATGACATGGTCGCCTTACATGTCTTCTCACTAGAATTGCTGAACTTCCTCCTGTTGCTGGGGTGGTAGTAGTTGATTGTTGGTGTTCACTGATACATGTAAAATTAGATGTCCTTGGTGATACTTTCGAGACTGGATCTGCTGATGTCCTTAGTGGGCCTCTTGTAGGTACTGCTTCTGGTTTCCAGTGCCCAGTTCTTCTTGTTGTATCTTGAATATCCTCGGGCGTGGAACTTGGTTCTGCTGCTTTTTTTTGGTTAGATGCTTTTGCCGGTATCACAGCCTGCTTTGGTCGATGGTAGTTTTGTTTCACCATGTCTTCTTTGAGTGATGAAGGTGTAATATAGTTCTTTTTTGCGCCTGCTTGTTTATCTTTCATAACTATCGAGTTGGATAAGTCCGTTTCTGCTGCTGATTTTTCTTATGTTTTCGCTGTCATATTTGCTGAAAGGTCTTCACATTGTATGTATGTTAGAGCCGGTATTTGTAGATTGGCACTTACTGCTAGTTGTAAATGTCAACATAATTTCTCTTTGCTTTCCATACGCAAGTGAAGTCCATGCTTTGTATAGTCGCTTCTACTGAGGAATGTATTGACGTCCACTACCATTACATGCTCATAATTTTTTGCTGTCTTCATTGAGAATTCGTTTGCAGCACAGATTCTGTTGTTCAGTTTTGGTACATCGTATCTGTACGGAATCGTGCACAAGATATCTTTTGTGGGGATTGTCTTATGAAGAGAATCTGTTAAGGCACATTTGAAATCCTGAAATTTCTTTAGGATGTCGTTTGTCCCACCTAGAATGATGACACTGTCATTTTTCGTATATTCTTTCGTCTTCCCGTCTATGTTACAAACCACGTCCCTTAACTGTGCGTTTGGTTTTATTACAGAAGAGATGTAGTGTTTTTGATTTTGAGAACTGTTCATAATTTTTGCTCAGTGACGACTATGACTGTCAGAAAGAATTAATACGTTCTGCCTTTTGTTTTCACTGTTTATCATCTTTTGGGGCACTGGTCGATTGCTTTTTTTTACAGTTTTCATTTGTATTAACGCTGTTGGTTTTGTCAGGGCACTTCATAACACAAACTCTTTAGTCCTTCACTGTAGTATTTTTGCTTCTGGTCCATTCATGCTGCTTTTCTTTCTCACTATTTAGAGTTTTTGTCGGTTTTGTTTTGATTGGTGAAGTTTCGTTAAATCATTCTTTAAAGTGTTAATCGCTGTTTGCCTGCTTATGATACACTCTTTTAAATGTTCAATATCTGTTACAAATTTGTTAAATGGAATGTTTTCACTTTCAATGGCTGTATTTCCGCGTGGTAGAACATTGCGCACATCACACTCATGAGCCATTTTATTTGACTTCATATACGTACCCGTAGTTCACTATTTCTAGACCGAATTTCCGGACACTTGAGTTATAATATCACGCACAATGCATTTACGACTGCAGTATTCACTGATTTTTACGTATGTCGTACATTTTTCGTTCAGTTCACGTTTATATTTGTCGAGCTAACACACTTGCAGTTTACACTTTCCGCCATCATGTTTGCAGATTGTGCGAGTGCTACTTTTTGGTTTTCATGGAGGGAGGTTTTTTTGTCGTTTTAATATTTTCTGGTTACAATGCTTGGCCGAGGGGTATTACTGTGTCTTTGCCGAAGGGTTTGTGTGATTGACTCGTGATTTATTTTCTTTATTATTCGAAAATTTTGCGTTTGATTGAGGGCGGGTCAAAGGGAAGAACTGATGTGGGTAGTACCTTATTCGTGCCTAGCAATTTGTGTTTCTTATTATTTTTTTCATTAGTTATTCTGGATTTTGCTTCTTTCGTTAGAGATTGACCTTCTAACATTATTTTTTCTTGTTATGTCCTTGTTTCGTTATTGTCAGCCTCGTTCTTTGGCTCCTTTGAAGTTCATATCTGTTAAGTTTCTTTTTATGTAGCCACTTTTATGTTTTCCTTTTCCATGTTTCTACTACAGCTCTCTTATTTTTACTGTCACTCCTGGTGTATCGATTTTACTCAGTGTTATTTGGGGCTACTGTAGCTGCTGTGACTTTCATGTAGTATAGTTATCGATTGCAATATTTGGTCATTTTTTCGTTTTATTTCTTTGTGTTGCAATAATGTGTGTAATGGTTTTCATTTTTTGAAAGTCTAGTCGTATTCTGTAGTTCACTAACAAGATCATTTTTAAGCACGTTTCTGATATAAGATTTTTGCGCAACAAACAGTAATATTGCAATCGGTAACTAGAAATGACCTCCTACATAGGTTGCTTCTAGTTACCGATTCTAGTTATTCGACGTTTCATTATTTAGATCGTTTTTGCAGTACGTGTGGAAAATGTAATATAATATATGCACTCGTAATTGCTCTCATGTTCTTATTTATTTCAGTCATCTTCAACTCGTTTAAATGAAATTCGCGAGTAAATAATTGTCACGTTAAATGTATTATTTTATGGCATGCTACATTCTTTTGTTCACGAGTATGATCTGTTCCATTCATAGATTGTCCATTGCAGCACCTTTGCCTTACGTTGACATCATTGGTCAAAGCCGACGGTTGGTATCAGACACTAGAATTTATCCCCTTTTGGCAGTGCCTTTGTCACTGCTGCTTCCTGTTTTAATTAAATCACGAATATAGTGGTGCCTCACGTCAATGTGTTATGTTCGAGTGTGATGCACACCATTGTGACTCAGTGCAATAGCACCTCTATTATCACAGCATGCACTCCCTGGTTTTTCACTATGCGTAACTCACTCGTTGATAGCCGCTGATGGAGGTCTGATGCATAATCAGCATCACAGAAACCTTCAATTTCAGTTGTTCCATTTTTTCGAAAAGTTAGTCCTACATTGACTGTGCCTTTAATGTATTGCATAATTCGTTTGACCTCTTCCCATTGGATTTTCCGAAAATTAGAATTGAATCTGCTTAGAACCCCCGCAGCATATGCAATGTCCGCTCTCGTGCTTTGAACTAAATACAGTAGTGATCCTACGGCTTGCTAATAAGGAATGCGATGTAACACAAGGTTTTCCTCATCTGTCAATTTATTTTCACATTTTTGCAGCTTTGAACCAGGTTCAAATGGATATGCAACCGGATTACAATGTTTCATACCAAACTTCTTGAGTATGTTTGCTGCATATTTGCTCTGATTAATACTAATCGTCCTTTGTTTCCTGTTTCGTTTTATTCTCATGCCAAGACACCAAATAAGTTCACCAAGATCTCTCATCTTAAACTGATTTATTAATCCTTTCTTCAATTCTTTCTTCCACTTATTATTTCTGTTAGAGGAAATGACCAAGTCGTCTACATGAACAGCTATAATGAGTATATTTTGTTCCTGAATTCTGAACTAAATGCAAGAATCATATTCTGGCTTCTTTAGTTTTATTTTATGTAATGTCACATCTAATTTCATATTCCAAACGCGTGACGCCTGTTTTAGACCACAAATTGCCTTCTTCAGCTTGCAAACCTTCATCTCCTCCCCCTTCTTCACGTAGCCTTCAGGTTGACGAATGTAAACTTCTTCATCGAGATCACCATATAGGAATGCAGTTTGAACATCCATACATTCAATGTCAAGATCAAATTCAGCTGATAAAGCTAACAGGATGCGAAGTGAAGAATGATGAACAACAAGCGAGCACGTTTCATCAGAGTCTATTCCTGGTATTTGGGAATAACCTTTCGCTACAAAACGAGCCTTATAACGTTCAATTTCACCATTTGACGTTTCTTTCACCTTGGAAACCCATTTCGAAATAATTACCTTCTTCCCTGGTGGTAAAGCAGTCAAAATCCATGTTTCATTTCCAAGTAAAGATTTATATTCATTATCTATGGCTTCCTTCTATTTTTCACTCATCACAATTCATTGCTTCTTCATACGAATTTGGTTCAGAAATACAAGCAAGGCAAGCAAAATCATCATTAAAATATTTAATAATTAGTTTTCTTTCAAATGATGATTTTCTAATTCTCTTTGCATTGCTGGCTGCGCAGCTTCCGTGTGACTATGTACATTGCTATTTACTGTTTTCTTAGTGTCACTTTCTTTTAATTCAAGATAAACTGCATTTCTGTCAACTTCAGCAGGTTGTGTCCGTTCAGTTGCATCTTCGATGATGTTAGGTGCTGGCGATAGTTGACGACTGTCTATACGATTATCGTCAGTTGGGTTACTGTTTGGAATACTGTTTCTCCAAGTGCACTTTGAGTTTTCGATGACTTGCACATCACGGGTTTTCACAATTGTCTTTGGTGAATTTGGATCAATCAGACGATATGCTTTAGAATCTTCGCAATATCCAACGAAAATAAGTTCCTTAGATTTGTCTTCTAATTTCGTCCTTTTCTCTTTTGGTATATGTACAAATGCTCGACATCCAAAGATTCGTAAATGACTTAGATTTATCTGATGATAACTTCATAATTCCTCAGGAGTGACATTCTTAACAGCTTTTGTTGGAGATAGATTCTTCAAATAAATTGCTGTGTTTACAGCTTCAGCCCAAAATTATCTACTTAGACCTGCTTAGATCTTGCATTTTCAATGATTGTCCGATTTAAGCGTTCTGCAACACCATTCTGTTCTGGCGTGTAAGGAGTTTTTGTTTCATGTTAAATTCCATTTGTCTTTAAAAAATAACTTCATGCGACGATTCTTCCATTGTCTGTTCGAAGTATTTTGATTTTTCGACCAGTTTCATTTTCTATTCGTGCACTGAATTCGAGGAATGTGTCACAGATTTCTGTTGTTGATTTTAGAATATTACCAAAAGATTTTCTTGCCAGATCATCCGTAAAAGTGAGAAGATGTCGTGATCCTTCCCACGCAGCTATGCTGATTGGTCCACAAACATCAGAATGCACAATGTCAAGTAGATCTTTTGCTCTTCTATTTGATGTTTTAGGAAAAAGTTGTCGAGACTGTTTACATTTTATGCAGGGAATACACGGATCTAAATTGACGTTCGTCCAGTTCAGTCCATCAGCCATTTTTTCTTTTAATAAATGCATGCTTACATGATTCAAATGTCCCAATCTTCGATGCCACAATTCATAACTTTCAATTTCTACAACATTTGCGTAATGATGCGCTTCATCTAATCGATACATACCATTTATTTGAGTTGCAGTTGCTACTGGTGTTCCAGAAACAATTACATTCTATACAACACACTGCACATTGTCAAACAATATACACAATCCACGTCTTGTCATCTGACTAACCGACTGTAGGTTGTAAGCAAGGCTTGGAACATACGCAACATCATTAGCAGTTATCTGTTTATTCTTCTCGTCACAAGTAACTCGAAGATGAACATCGCCTTCTCCAATAGCCTGAAGATTGCTATTATCTGCCACTGTCACATTAGTAGCTGTGGTCGATTGGAATGTGTTGAATGAGTCTCTTTGATTCGTCATGTGTCGTGAACACCCGGAATCCACATACCAGCCATCACTATGATGCGAAGATGCAGTTAGAGCCATTAACAGTTTCGTTTTCAGTTCTCACTGCTTTCGCAGAATTTGAAAATTTATGTGGTTTCTTCTTTGTCCTACACTCATTCGCCTTGTGACCAGGTTTCTGACATTTATAACACTTAAAAGGCTTGATATTTTACACATCACGTTGGATGTACGCCTTCTGGTGTTTACTGTCCTGCTTACTAGTTGCCAGCGCCGAATCTGTGGTCTCATTTGTGGACGCAAACTGATGTTTCGTCGATTTTTGAATTAATCGCTGACTTAACTAAATCACTAGTAATCGTGACACCCGAATTCTCAATTGCCAGAATCAAGTATTGGAAATCTACTGGAAGTCCACTCAGCATAATTGCAGATACGAAATCATCGTCCATTTTCTTACCAATCCTTCGAATTTGTTGAGCAAGTGAAATAATTTTCGACAAATACCCCTCCATATTTTTCTCAGAAGCCAATCATACATTCATTAAGCATTGTAACAGCCCAATATAACTAGATAAACTCTTATCTTCAAATGCAGATTGTAAATTTTGCCATGCTTCTTTAGCAGTCATTGCTCCACGAAGTTTTGGATACACAGATGAATTTACAGATGAACATGTTAAAAGAAAAGAAAAAATTCCTTGACGTCTATATTTATGTGCTGCTCCATTACTCTGCTGTCAATATCTTTATTCTTGGCTTGTGTGTAACTTCTGTGTTTTTCTTACAGTAAATGTTTTTTTTCGTATCCAGGGTGTAATTACAAAGCTAATAAAATGTTTTCTTGCCTTTAAATAATATTTTTCATCAGGTTATGGGCCCAGTACACGTGTAAAGGCAAACAACACAGTTTAATTAAAACAATATTTGAAATGAGCGTATGTCTGTAAAGAAACATGACTGCTAGCGGCGATTATAAGGTCAGCATTGAGAAGCTTGAAGGACCTGACGACTGGGCCAAATGGAAATGGCATATTTCTATGGTGCTACGTTCATATGGACTAGAAGATATTATTAACGGTACACGTGAACGTGTAGAGTTGCCGCAAGATGCGACAAGTGAACAAAAAGAAGCGTATGTGGAATGGCTCAAGGACGACGCAAAGGCAGGAAGTCTTATAGCAAGTGCGCTAAGTAAACCTGTTGCAGAACTCGTCTTAACGTGCAAGAAAGCTAAAGACATCTGGGACAAATTACGCGCCCGATTTGAACGTAGCAGTACTCAGCGTTTGAATATGTTGATTGAAACATTTTTCCGTGTTGAACGTGATGAATCGGAAGATATTAGTGCACATGTGGCCAAACTGCAAAAGTCATTTGTGGACCTGAACGATGAATTAGCAAAATTGGAATATTCGCTTATGTAGTGTTGGGCAGTTGGATGTGAACAGTCCGTATCATTGGGCAGTTGGAGGTGAGCCGCCAGCAGTGGTGGATGTGGAGAGAGAGATGCCAGAGGTTTGGGAGGCTGCTGTAAGTGGACGATCTGGACGTGTGTCTGCCAGAAAAAGGAAATTTGTAAAGATGGATGTCATGAATTGATAGATATATATTATGACTTTTGAACATTATTAAGGTAAATACTTAGTTTGTTCTCTGTCAAAATCTTTCATTCGCGAACTATGCTTATCAGTAGTTGTGCCTTCAGTAGTTAGAATCTTTTATTTAGTTGGCAGTATTGGCGCTCGCTGTATTGCAGCAATTCGAGTAACGAAGATTTTTGTGAGTTAAGTAATTCATGAAAGGTATAGGTTATTGTTAGTCAGGGGCATTTTTTCGTAGGGATTATTGAAAGTCAGATTACATTGCGGTAAAATATTGTGTGTCAGTTTGGTGATGATCAGAATAAGTAAAGACAGAAATGTGTGAGTACATTCAGTTTTGCTCAGCTGTTTGAAAATCAAATAACGTAGAAGTTTTCCAGCACTGTCATTCCTAATTTTCAAAGGGGACTTTCAAACTGGACGTTCTGGAATTATTGGGCATAAAATCCTTGGTGTAAACAGATAAAGAGAGAATCCGCAAAGCAGATATTGCTAATTTAAAATGCACAAAAGAAGCCAGACAGAAAAGAAGAGGAACCAAGAGAAGAAAAGATCAGTGTGATTCAGATGATGGTCAGTATGGTGCAGGAAAATATTAGTGGTAAGTAATTCTCATCAATAGCTATACTAGAATTCCAATATTAAACTTTAAATCGATTTTTCTCAAAACTACATTTTTTTTTTACTTTCAGTTACCATTATTTGATAAACTAATGGGGTTGTTTTGTTGTGGTGGTGGTGGTCTTCAGCCCTGAGACTGGTTTGATGCAGCTCTCCATGCTGTTCTATCCTGTGCAAACTTCTTCATCTCCCAGTACCTACTGCAGCCTACATCCTTCTGAATCTGCTTAGTGTATTCATCTCTTGGTCTCCCTCTACGATTTTTACCCTCCACACTGCCCTCCAACACTAAACTGGTGATCCCTCGATGTCTCAGAACATGTCCTACCAACCGATCCCTTCTTTTTGTCAAGTTGTGCCACATACTCCTCTTCCCCCTAATTCTATCCAATACTTCATCATTAGTTATGTGATCTACCCTTTTAATCTTCAGCATTCTTCTGTAGCACCACATTTCGAAAGCTTCTATTCTCTTCTTGTCCAAACTATTTATCGTCCATGTTTCACTTCCATACTTGGCTACACTCCATACAAATACTTTCAGAAACGACTTCCTGACACTTAAATCTATACTCGATGTTAACAAATTTCTCTTCTTCAGAAACGCTTTCCTTGCCATTGCCAGTCTACATTTTATATCCTCTCTACTTCGACCATCATCAGTTATTTTGCTCCCCAAATAGCAAAACTCCTTTACTACTTTAAGTGTCTCTTTTCCTAATTTAATTCCCTCAGCATCACCTGACTTAATTCGACCAGATGCCATTATCCTCGTTTTGCTTTTGTTGATGTTCATCTTATATCCTCCTTTCAAGACACTGTCCATTCCGTTCAACTATTCATCCAAGTCCTTTGCTGTCTCTCTTTAGGTTTGGGAAAAGAGAAAAGTCTGATGGAGCCAAATCTGGAGAATATGGTGGATGGCGTAACAATTCTAACCCGCAGTCACAAAGAGTTTCCAGTGTTGCGAGGGCTTTGTGCGCCAGTGCATTGTTGTGATGCAAAAGAACCCCACACAACAACTGTCCGCATCTTTTTCTCTTTATCTCTTCTCTCACACGGCTTAGAAGGATGCAATAATATTATGCATTGATAGTTACGCCCTTCTGCAAGTAATCCACGATAATACCCTCTCTGCATCCCACATCTGGCTGATTTTTGCACCCGGAATTTTTTTTGGGGTAGGGGATTAAGGATATTTCAATTTTTGTGGCTGTTACTTTGTCTCAGGATCAAAGTGGTGAACCCAAATTTCATCCATTGTCACATACCTTGCAAGAAAGCCGTCTTCATCTGCTTCAAATTGGCGAACAGTTTCTTCACAACACTGCACATGCTCCTGCCTCTGATGTGCATTCAAGTCTTTCGTGACCCACCGACATGAAACTTTCTGCATTCCCAAAATATCTACAATCTCATGAGCACACCCATGGGAGATTCCAAATTTGGTTTCAATGTGCTGCAACTTTGTTCGACGATCCTGCAAAATCGTATCATGAATTGCAGTCACTATTTCATCTGTGGCAATGGTGCTCCTTGGGGCATCACATTTGAAGTCAGGCACTGTTGCATAAGACAGAGAACTGTCACTAAGTGTATTCCGCGTGTCCTCCGCAATTTCCTTGGGCGTCATTCCCTTCAAATTCTTTTCAAATGAAGATATTCAGTCACAACACGGTTCTTGATTCTCTCGATATTCGCCATTTTTCTTACACTACAGTATACATCGAATCCTAGCGACAAAACTAATTAAGTTTGTGCAGCAAAATGTGACTTGCATAACCACAAGGGGTCATCGTAAAAGTAAGTGGTGTTGTTTATACGAGACATTATAGTAACTATTTCGGGCTAGAAACTATTCGTCCGCCCCTCGTAAGAGGTATGCGGTGAGGAAGTTTGGAACAAAATACAAAGATTTTTTTATACAAGATAGTATCATTTACTGATGACCCACCATATAAGTATTTGTACATAATCTAAAGTAAACATAAAACCACTTTTCTCTTGACCTTACATTTTCCTGAGTCTTCAAGTATATGGACAGTTGTAGGCTACAAGATTCTGAACACATGCGATCTTGAAGACTTGACGCAACTATGACACCTTTCCACTGTCTTTGATCTAAACTAAGTTGTTTGTGACGTCATAGTTTCAGAATGATATCTCCATATCTTTGTATGTCATTCCATGATTATCCTAGCATTTTCCATGATGGCAGCACACTAACCACTTCACTAACATGCAATATCCTTAAATAAAGACTATCCGCAATCAGAGTAAAAGACCTGTTAATCCACTATGATGTTTAAATTTTCAGATGTCATTGTGGACTGCCTCAGATGCGATAGAGCATTTCTAGATGTATACAAGTCACTGTACAATCCCAGTGGGAGGTGAATAAATAATTAAGCGATCATGGAACAATAATGTGTATACAGTGGTACTTGGAGAGAAATTCTCTGATGAATGAAATTTAATATGGATATCTGTAGATTCTGACTGAATACTTACATTTTCCTTCAAGCAATCTGTCACAGCAACTAGCACGAATTCTCTTAACTGCTGTGGGCTTAGTGTGCATCCAAATTCATAACCAACATTATAAGAAGAGTGAAACCTCATATAAACATTGTAGAGTAGCCCAATTTTGTTAGTGTCCCAGACAAACTGTAGATTATCATATGGGTAAACTCTCGCATTGGTTGGATTACAAGTATCGAATATGCTGGAATAATTCATTTTATAGATTTCCCTTTCTGTTTGTTTGCAGTGCCAGGAGAGTAAATTTAGGCATTTGAGTAAAACTGATACTTCCTGTCTGGATGTCGTCGGTAGGATATGATATTCATAAAGCTCCCATCAGTGGAAACTTAGTGGTACTTGAACACCTGAACTCAGCACATGTAAAAGTTTCAGGTGCTCGTTCTCTGATACAGATATATGGGGCATTTTCCACACCAGTTCATTCAACAGTTTTCTTCACTTCTTACTTTCCATGTTTGTATGAATTATTATCCATCGCACTTTGAACTAGAATCAGTTCCTGTTTAGCATTCATGACGATGTGCCTCTTACTGTCAAAGAACCCATAAACATTTTGAGTGAAATACACTCACTAAAGAAGTTACTCATCGATCTACCTATGAACCGTACTGCATTGTGTAAGGCATTCAGGTTTGATGATGATGTAGAAACATTTGCCTTGTAGGTTGATGACATTCCAACATTTCGTGTGCAGTCGATCTCAATGCCATTAAGTTTGTATCTTATTTCTTGAACGAGAAAGACAAATGCATTACGTTTAAGCTGCAATATTGCTGCAGAGCATTAGTCGTTCTTCATAAATGTTCCTTCCATCTATAGGAAACTGTTGCATGTAACTGTTAAATCATTTTGGAGCCAATGAGAGACGACATCTCATCATTATTATTGAATGCCACCAATGTAAAAGGTTTGTAGGAGAAATATTTCTGACAAATATGATTCCTTGTCATACTGAACGGAGGTTGTTATATCAAGTGATGGCATTTCACACTTTCAGTCCCATCAATTTAAGGAACTTGTAATTCTCACATGTTATTAGTTGTGCTTCCAGTGTGAAGTGGTTTATTGATGGCTGTGTTAATCGTTTTTACAGTTAATATACATGCTGCTGTTTCAGTGCAGCTGTATTATGCTTTCCTCTCCTCAAAAATCTACTAGATTTCCATCCTGGTCCACAATGTTCAACTCAAGATGGTGTAATATCTGAACAGTCACTGGCTGATATACTGGGCTGCTTCAACATCTCATCAACTTTGCAGACTGGTCCCACTGTAGGGAAGAATCTGTAGATTGTATGAATTAATGTATCCTTAAGATTTGAATCCATTGCATTATTGCTCTCGCAATGGACCATGCTAAATGGCAGAAAATTCACTGGTTAATCCAACTTTTATCAGTATTATTGTCCAAAACTTGGCTCCCAGTAGTGTTGCTACTAACAATTCCTAGCTAAAGACTATTGGCTGTTTTGTCGTTTTCATTTCTGTTTTAAATGTGTTGATGTTTTCACAGAACCAAACCCTTTTACAGATCATTTTATAATTGCATTCGATTCACCAGTATTGCATGAGCCTGGGGGTTTTCCACAACTTTTGCCATTTCCTAGATGTAGGTTATTGTTTCACTTCATGATATTAGGAATGCTGTTATATGTTTCCAGACTGATCAATGGAATGTTTCAATCGCCCTTGCCTGGATCTGTTGGTGGAAATAAATTCGCACTTAATACTGACGATCGTTCTTTTAGTATTAGAGAGTACAAAATTCCATTTAAATCTCAAATGACATAGTGATGTACATGCTGCTTGTTTCTATACAACCATCAGGAAGGTCATTCTATGAGTAGGTCCTCAGAGATATGAACCGAAGTCTTGCTGGCATCGAAAATAGTAGAACACGTGGACGTTGTCGAAGTAATGGTGGAATTTTTTAGGAGGGCTTAAATACTCTCACGAATTAAAGCAGAACTCATTATTTCGGTTTTTCTTAACATACGAAACACAATGGGTTCCAGAGCCTTCCGCAAAAGCTGAACTTACAATCCCACATTAATGGAAATCAACATCGTCTTTGACAAAATGTTAGCGTAATTACTCCACGAAATCTTGGGATTTTGAATTTTTTGACGATTTTAAGCAGGTATGTATTTGTAACCAGGTTGCAAGGGAGTACGCTATAGTTAGGAAACCTTTTATTTATGTATATACACGGACCAAGTCCTATCTCATGTGGTTTTAAGTATAGTCCTTAACCGACAGCGATGGCCTCAGTCATCCAATTATGCGTGCTAGCATCCCGCACTTGTTCCTCTGAGTATCGTCAATTATTTACCATATGGGTTATGGCCGCCACCCCTCCTGCTAATAAGCCAACTGCTGATATTCACGTAAGTGCTTGAATTAGAAATGGAATAGTTCCACCAGATGTCTTAGCTATTGGTAGAACTGTAGGTGATTTAACATGTCATCTTCTTCTTCTTCTCACTTCCTTCTTCTTCAAGGCACTTTTTGCCACCGACACCACAGACTGGATGCATTTTTCAAACACCCTACAGGTTTTATCTTCTACTTCTTTATTATGCGACTTCCTACATAATTTGTCAGAAATTTATCCCAGTACTCGATTTAAATTTGACTTTGTGAATGCCACAATATGTTGCCCTATGCCTATGTCCTTTTCGTGACATTTTTAGCTTTATCAGTTAAAATTCGGTCAGCAGCGTGTCTTTCTGTCAGACCTTGATTTACGGACTATGATAAATCATATTCCTTGCAGGCCTCCTTAATAGACCAATCACCTTATCGCTTCAAGCTAGATTTTTTTTCATTTTCGTTCGAGGACCACAGCAATTATATAGGTATATTCAGGAATATGCATTTCACCTGGTAACTTATCAAGAATACCATCACCACCTCTCATGTGCTTCCTAGCATTCATATTATGCTACTACCACAGTCTAATATATACAGTCGCGACTCTCTCGCTGATTTTTGTTATACACCGCGACAACAGCGCTCCAAGCGGTGGAGAAGCCACGCTGCTGAATACGGTATTCAGTAAATGTAAACAGTATCGTTTATATTCATTTTCAACATGGTTTTTACGAAAGGCAGCGTATGTAGCGCCATCAGTTGCAGTAATAATAGGAAGACGACACCAGATTTGTCATTCTTCAGGTTTCCAAGGACCCTGAGAGGTATGAAAAATCACATTAGAGCGCTCTTTATTTACGATTTTTTTCTAAACTGTATTGAATTACTAAATTTGTTTTTCTTTTTAAGCATCAAGAAATGGTTAATAAATAGTAGAAGACAGGACCTGCTGCAAAAAGATGTCCTTTATTTGCACAATAGCGCGAAGTTTTGTGTACTGCACTCCGAGTCAAACCAGTTCGTGGGCGCGGAAAAGAAGACATTGGTATGGAATGCAGTTCCTGCGTTATTTGACGTGCCGAATAAGCCACAACTAGCGACGATAAGAGAAAATTGCCATTCAGACGTGAAAGTGTTACTGCAAAAACAATAAAACTGTCTCCTGACGCAGAAGAAACAGCTACCACAAGTGTTCCTATACGAGAGACATATATAAAATCACTAACAACGGAATCTGCAACACAGACATCTTTTGAAGACGAAATGCTCAGATTTCGTGAAATCATTCGCGTGTTGGAAAATCGTGTGAAATGTAAAAACGTGCAAATCATTAGACTTCATACAAAATTACTACGTGACAAGGAAATCGCCCATCGCAAGAATAAACTGCAACCGCAATGTCACAGGACACAAGTACAAAAGGACAAGCTCATTTTAAAAAGTATTGGTTCCAAGTACTTGAAAAAAAATGCTCTCGATTTACTGATAAGCCAAATAAGTACACCATTGAATGTAAAACGTGGTGCGAGATGGAAAGATGAAACTAAATTATTTGCACTTAATTTGTTGTATTATAGTACTCAGGCATACAGTTTTTGATCACACTGTGTTAAAAGAAAAGAAAAAATTCCTTGACGTCTATATTTATGTGCTGCTCCATTACTCTGCTGTCAATATCTTTATTCTTGGCTTGTGTGTAGCTTCTGTGTTTTTCTTACAGTAAATGTTTTTCCGTATCCAGGGTGTAATTACAAAGCTAATAAAATGTTTTCTTGCCTTTAAATAATATTTTTCATCAGGTTATGGGCCCAGTACACGTTAAAGGCAAACAACACAGTTTAATTAAAACAATATTTGAAATGGGCGTATGTCTGTAAAGAAACATGACTGCTAGCGGCGATTATAAGGTCAGCATTGAGAAGCTTGAAGGACCTGACGACTGGGCCAAATGGAAATGGCATATTTCTATGGTGCTACGTTCATATGGACTAGAAGATATTATTAACGGTACACGTGAACGTGTAGAGTTGCCGCAATATGCGACAAGTGAACAAAAAGAAGCGTATGTGGAATGGCTCAAGGACGACGCAAAGGCAGGAAGTCTTATAGCAAGTGCGCTAAGTAAACCTGTTGCAGAACTAGTCTAAACGTGCAAGAATGCTAAAGAAATCTGGGACAAATTACGCGCCCGATTTGAACGTAGCAGTACTCAGCGTTTGAATATGTTGATTGAAACATTTTTCCGTGTTAAACGTGATGAATCGGAAGATATTAGTGCGCATGTGGCCAAACTGCAAAAGTTATTTGTGGACCTGAACGATGAATTAGCAAAACATGAAGAAAATACGCTATCTGAAAGAATCTTAAATGGTCGAATTTTGTCTACACTGGGAAAAGACTACGGCAATTTTAAGGATCTCTGGGATACGATACCGACAGAAAAGCAAAGCTTGAATTTATTGATTGAAAAACTCTGTACTATTGAACTGCGTGAACAAGACGTTAATGGAAGTGCAGCTTTTGTCGTTTCTAAAACAAGAAAACGGCAAACAAGTAATCAGCAAGTAAAGATGACGAAGTCACAATTAAAACAGAAGTTTCCGTGTAATAGATGCAAACAATTAGGTCACTGGGCAGCAGAGTGTCCACAGAACACTCGTGACAGCAATAAAAGAAAAGAGAAGAAGCAAGACAGTGAACACGCTACATTTACTTCATACGCTATGGGTGTGTGTACCAGTAATCACAGTGACCCAAATAAATGGTATTGCGACAGTGGCGCTACAAATCATATCACTCCCAACAAACAGTATTTTGTTTCGTATAGTGAATTTGATGTTCCTCAAGTAATTTCATTGGGAAAACAAGATGTCAAAATGTGTGCGTACGGTCAAGGAACAGTTTACATCCAAATCCGACGAAACAATAAATGGTACAATGCTAGAATGGACAATGTTTTGTACGTCCCTGATGCAAGTGCTAATCTGTTCTCTGTGAGAGCCATTGCCTGCAGAGGCTACAGTACTAATTTTAGTTATAATAATGTCTGTGTTCGAAAACAAGTCAGTAGCAATATTTTTATGACACATGCGTGTTGTTAGAAATGCAAAAATGAATCGTATGAGCTTGATGACTTCATCCGAAACATTGCAAGTGTACCATGAAAGGTTTGGTCATCAGAATAAACAACATGTGAAGAATATTTTAAAAGGAATGAACATTAATGTGGAAGATGCCAAGAGTAAATTTTGTGACGGCTGTGCGGTTGGAAAGATGCATAGGCTGCCATTCAAAACACGAACAATACGCGCTACCAGTACTGGTGAATAAACCACGCGGATGTAAATGGACCAATGAGCACGAAATCTTTTGGAGGCAAGCATTATTATGTATGTTTCAAAGACGATTTTAGTAAATTTCGTCGAATTTTCTTTTTAAGACACAAAAGTGAAATGTGTACTGTGCTTAAGCAGTTTTTAAATGAAGCACGAACCAATGGACAAGTTGTCAAACAATTTAGATGTGATGGTGGCAAAGAATTTAACAATAAGAATGTCAGTGAACTGCTTGCAGACAGGGGAATAGAGCTACTGATTTCTCCTCCTTACACTCCTGAACAAAATTGTGTGGCTGAACGGGAAAATAGGACCATTGTTGAAGCTGCCCGGTCAATGCTAAATCTGAGTAAATTACCTAAAGGGTTGTGGGCAGAGGCATGTAACACAGCAGTCTACCTAATAAATCGTACTGGAAAATCTTCAGTTGAAAATAAAACCCCTTATGAACTATGGTTTAATCGACCAGTAGGACGACTTGATCATCTCAGAATTTTTGGCACAGGCTGCTATGTTCACATTAACAAACAATTCCGTTCCAAGTTTGATGATAAGGCAGTTTTTGGACAACTTGTTGGATATGTTAATGACAAAGATGGGTTCAGAGTTTGGATTCCATCTAAAAGAAAAGTGGTGTTGAGTCACGATGTAAAATTTAAGCCAGAAATTGTTTGTGATTTACATAGTAATCATGTTGAATTTGAAGTCCCTCGGGAAGAATTTAATGATCCGAATACATCTAAAGATGACCAATGTAAATCTCCTAGGCTGTACACTTCTGGAGGAAGCCAAACTCAAGAAAAAATTGGCACTCTCGATTCTAGAGAAAGTCAAGAGTCGAGTGAATCTGAAGAAAATAAAGAATTAACAGAATTTCTAAAAGCAGAAGCTACTGAATCTTCTAATGAAGAGAAACAGAAGAATAAAAGACAATGAAGAAAACCAACCTGGATGGAAAGTGGTGAATTTTGTATGGCAACAAAAGTTGATACACTTGGATACAAAGATCCAAACTGTTTTTCAGAAATATTACATCCACAACCGAGGCGGAAATAATTGCAGCTAGTGAAGGAGCAAAAGAGTTAGTTTGGTTACGTCGTCTGCTATCAGAATTAGTGGAAATGTCGGGGCAGCCTCCAGTTCTTTACATTGACAATGCTAGTGCATTGAAGTTGGCAAAAAATCCAGAATATCATCGACGTTCTAAACATATAGAGGTCCGACATTTCTATGTTCGTTAAAGATATCTGAACAGTGAGATTTTCTTGGAACACATTGACGGACACAACCAGTTGGCAGATATTTTGACGAAACCTCTTGAACGAGTTCGATTTAATTTTCTATGTTCAGAAATTGGCATGCAAGAGACAAAGCAATAATTTCATGATTTTTTCTTTTGGAGGAAGTGTTAAAAGAAAAGAAAAAAATCCTTGACGTCTATATTTATGTGCTGCTCCATGACTCTGCTGTCAATACCTTTATTCTTGGCTTGTGTGTAACTTCTGTGTTTTTCTGACAGTAAATGTGTTGTTTTTCGTATCCAGGGTGTAATTACAAAGCTAATAAAATGTTTTTTGCCTTTAAATAATATTTTTCATCACTCTCGATTTACTGATAAGCCAAATCAGTACACCATTGAATGTAAAACGTGGTGCGAGATGGAAAGATGGAACTAAATTATTTGCACTTAATTTGTTGTATTATAGTACTTAGGCATATAGTTTTTGATCACACTGTTTTAGCCTTCAATTTGTGTGTACCTTACAAAGGTATGTGGAAGACATACAATTAAATTGTGGGATAAATAATAACATATTTCATCTTTTAAAGCAGGAAGTGTAGCAGTTACCAGAAACTGATATAATTGTTAATTTGTCTATGGATGAGATGTCACTAATGGAAAATTTGATTATGACAGATCTAGGGATCGTGTTATTGGACTTGAAGACATGAGTTTCATATGTACATCTGTGGTTGCCAATACTGCATTAGTTATAATGATCAACGGCATCTTCTCAAATTTTAAACAGCCATTAGTATATTATTTCTCCAAAGGACCACCCATCTGACATGCACATTTTTTGAAGTTGTCAAAAAACTCACAGAGATCGATATCTTTGATATATTTAATGCATATAGTGTTAAAGGGCCAGTGTTCTTAAGATACTGCATTACAAGTGCCTCAAGACATTTGGAAATATTAAAGACACTGAAGCCATGGATACAGTCACGGAAATTTGTGGATGTTGATGGGAAATATTTTTCATCTAGGATTAAGTGTGTTAAAGGACTTCTGGGTAACATAAGTGCTTTGAACATGTTTGTTGATGATGTTTTGGATGGAACCAAGTCATATTTATTAACATGCAAAATTAATCAAGATCCACTGGAAAACGTTTTCTCAGTGATAAAGCACAAAAGGTGGTTTTTGTAGCAACCCATCACCACAACAGTTTTGTGCTGAATTCAATAATTGTGCTTTAAGCAAATTAATGAACACACACAGTGTAGCTACCTCCAATTGTGAGGGGATCAACTGGGGTCAGACAATAGTGGAAATGAAAGCAGCGCCCAAATTGCTTGTTTCACCACTGTTGGACATCAGTGACACGAGTTCAGTGATCAGACTACCAAATGTGGAAGTCCAAACAGACCTCAGAGAGGCAAACAGCATGAGATACGTGTTTGGTTATGCATTAAAGAAACTGCTTACAATTCATAACTGTTATAAATGTAGGACAGTATGGCAACCAAGACTTAGATGCAAATGACAAAGTTTATTGTAATTTTAAAAGTTATGAAGGCAACTTTGGAAACCTATTTATTTGTACAGAAGATGTCAAAGAATTTTTAACTCATTGTGAGAATAAGATGACTTCCACTTTTGATGAATATGTTCATATAAGTAACTGTGGTGCTTTCATTGTGAACATGTCGATGGATATCCCCAATTTTCCACCTGGGTGATGTGCTGAAACCAAGGTGCTGTTAATAAGACTGTTTGTGAACGTGACGCTCTTTTACATTATGAAATTCAGGAATCAAGACTTAGTCTGTAGGAGAAAGAGAAGAAATAAAGTGATGAAGCTGGCTCATTTGGGTTGCTAAAGTGTTAGGACTGACTCATTCATTTAATTTTATTTTCGTTAAATGTATCAATGGGATATAAAAAAGTTTAAAAACAGTCATGCTTTTTATGGAGATAACCTGATACCACAAAGAATAAGATGGAAATCGTATTTTTGGAAGCAGGCTTCCTGCAAAGCAGAATGTAATGAAACGAGATAAGTCGCATCATTTTTACACAAGGAAGAGCATCTATATATTTCATATGTGGAATATACAGTGTGTATTCTCTTACTTTCAGTGGAATAAGTGCGACTGTATGCAACTTCTTAATTATTTCTTCAAGAATATGTTGCAGCTCATGTCACTTCATTCTATAGTTCGTAATCTGTTTACTTATATTTCACGACCATTTATACCTCTCGCTGTCCTCCTAACACTTGTGACCCAGAAATATACTAACTACTTTGTAAATTACGTACAAAACGAATTAAAAACAAACATTATTTTTACATTGCATCTGCCTTCAGAGGAAGGCGAGCTTTCTGGCCTCTAGGGGCGCTAGTGTCACTTGAACTGTCAAATGGTAACAACTTTCACAGCAGTGAGTGTCGCGACTGTATATATTAAACTGTACTACTACGCTATATGAGGGTCACGCACCCTGTTGTATACGAGATCAGTAGGTTTCACCGAACTGTTGCACTATGATGGAAAACCAAACAGTTTAACTAAAGTTTTGTTCCCTTGTTGTCTTACGAACGCTCTGTGAGAAGTATGTCTGGTTCAGAGCTTTCCTCTAATTCTTCTGGGTAAAAACACCGAGAAATTTCTTCACCTTCGCTGCCCCTTCAGAAGCAAGTTCTAAGGTTTGTTCGTTGTACATTGAAACTGCAACCTTCTCTGCTGTCCAGTTCAGCATGCAGTGTGCTTCAAACACAGTTTTTTTTAAATTTTGAATTGTGCACTAAATCACCTACACTGAATTTCTGTTTGTATAGAGCAATCATTGTAGTACGATTGTAAACGGTATTCAGAAGCTCATTATCACTAACATCGATAGGCATCATTTTAATCATTTGATTCTTAGTTTGGCTGTACGCTGCTATAATTTGTGGGTGAATGGCTAGCTGTTTATATGAATTACAAAGGTTATATCGCATCTACATATAATTTTCTATTGTTCTGATCAAACGTTCCATTATACTCGCTTTCATGCGAGAGAATGTTGAGTAGTGGTTTATTCTGTATCGTTTCATTACCAACTTGAAATTGTATAATAAGCCCACATTGTCGGTTTGAAATTTATCAGGGCAACAATTTGTCCCCATCTGCATCAATTATTTAAAAACTTACGCATCTTCCTCATCAGTCTTTGCTTCCACAGGTAGAGCCCAGGAAAATTTGGAATACGTATCTATAGCCATTAAAATATATTGGAAACAATTACTCACTCTTGAAAATTGTTCCATACCTATAAGATTAACCTGCTAAGAATCATCCAAACTGGGTATCATGACACATCTAAGCACGACTGTTTTGTGGGCTGGCTTGTGGAGTTCTCAGATCACAGTCTAAACATATTATTTTTGAATAATGTGCCTTTCTCGAAGCTCCAAAGTGACTGATATTATTTCATTCATGTGCGCTGTATTCCCTGTGACAGCTGATGCTGTGAGCAGTCATAGTCATTATTTTATTTTGGTAGGGTCATTGCAGTCACTCCAGTGATAAATTATACGATTTTTTATGCTGAATGTCAGTGCCTGTGACTGTGCTACATGCACCAGCTAATGAAGATCTAAGAATATTAATATATTCCCTACTCTTTTTGTGTTTTATTCGTCCATATTGGCAGTTATAAGAGCCGAGGACATGAAAGGAGAGCAGTGGTTGGGAAGGGGATGTGACAGGGTTGTAGCCTATCCCCGATGTTATTCAATCTGTATATTGAGCAAGCAGTAAAGGAAACAAAAGGAAAAATTTGGAGTAAGAATGAAAATCCATAGTGAAGAAATAAAAACTTAGAGGTTTGCCGATGACACTGTAATTCTGTCAGAGACTGCAAAGGACCTGGAAAAGCAGTCGAACAGAATGGACAGTGTCTTGAAAGGAGGATATAAGACGAACATCAACAAAAGCTAAACGAGGATAATGGAATGCAGTCTAATTAAATGAGGTGATGCCGAGGGAATTAGATTATGAAATGAGACACTTAAAGTAGTAGATGAGTTTTGCTATTTGGGGAGCAAAATAACTGATGGTGGTCGAGGTCGAGAGGATATAAAATGTAGACTGGCAATGGCAAGAAAAGCGTTTGTGAAGAAGAAAATTAGTTAACATCGAGTATAGATTTAAGTCTCAGGAAATATTTTCTGAAAGTTTTTGTATGGAATGTAGCTATGTACAGAAGTAGAACATGGATGAGAAATAGTTTAGACAAGAAGAGAATAGAAGCTTTCGAAATGTGGTGCTACAAAAGAATGTTGAAGATTAAATAGGTAGATCGCATAGCTAATGAAGAGGTACTGAATGGAATTGGGGAGAAGAGGAATTTGTGGCACAACTTGACTAGGTTGATCTCAGCTGACCCCATAGGTTGCATCTATTTCACTAACACTGTGATGCTTAACGAACTTGGTAACAGTTTATCCTTCTCCTTCTACTGTCGCTCCTCTTCTTCTGCAGGCATTCGCCATGTATGAGAGCTGTGTAATACTTTCTGTTGTGGCTTAAAATCTTTCTGAGAGACTGTTCTCACTCCAGCTGCCCTAACTTTACCAGTGGTAATTTCTGATGAATAGTGTTCCATTTCTATATGAATTTGTGTTTTGTTGCGTGCTGCTGCATGCTAAATCAATTTGGAGATAGCACACATTTTCTATAGTCCTATACAGGGCTGTGTCTTTGTACGTTTTCTCTTTGAATCTCGTCACTCTTTGCTTTTACTTCATTGACTCAGCTCAGAAAGTTTTCATTGGCTTCTTCTTGAGCTTTCCTTTCTGCGATATTTACATGAGAAGGGTTTTTTTTGTATTCTGTAATGTTTTCCAGTTTCTTGGCAGGTCACAGTTACCAATTCCATAGATTCTCCCAAGATCTGTGGTTCTGAAGCATGAAATTTAAGACTCTCGTTGATGTTTTCAATCTCTGTAGTAAATCTTTTAAAACCTGTATTTATTACTTCAGTTTTTCTATTGGCTAATAAACATATGTTTGGCCTTTGCTTCACTTTTTCAGAATGAATGCGTGACATGCGTACTAATTAATCAGTAAGCTAAAACATTATAACACAGTTATATAGTGGTATATTATCTTTTAAGCAGAAACTGCTGAAGGTTTCGACTATACTGACTGTCATTCCATTTTCTCATTTTATGAATAACCAGAAATCCATACAGCAAGTGATTCCAGCGATCACCACATACATCAATAAATTCATTGAATGCCATGTTAGTTCCTACATGTGATTGGTAAATATGTTTTAAATTCATATTGTCGTATTTGGAAGTGGTAATAAAGTTCACATAATCTATTACCTATTGCTTTTGTATCGTGGAATATGTTAGGCTCAAATAATAAACATCAGTCATCATATGGTGGCAAAAAGCAAAATATTTCCTTCGTCAAATACGAACATGCTGTTAGGCTTTGCATTTTCAAGTGGTGGGATATCACTGCTTTCGCTGAATGTCTGGTAAGTTAATCCAATGGTGCCATGCAAAACCTCCTGCAATAGCTGGTATTTGGTCTGAAATAATGTTTGCGAAAATATGTGTAAACACTCGAAGTGGATCCTACCAGAATGCGTTAAGAACGTGTTTCGTCCACTAAGCATGGTGGTCACTAAAGCCCAGAGTTCTAAGCAAAATGCACAATTTTTCCACTCTTTTAGGGATAAGCAAAAGATTAGACTTTGTAAGGTAATCAGTTATAGCTATGTCATCTCGTTGAGATAAATTGTTCTGTCAGTGGGCCATGTCTTTACAAAATATTCGATGCCGTAACTTGACGTCTTCATCAGGTGTTCGCTGAGAGTGGCTGCATGACTGACTGGGTGCTATATTTATGTCTGGGCAGTGCCTAAAGTTCCATCTGCTGTCCACTCCAGATTGGTGTTTGCTCTTCAGTTCACACTCGCGAGGCACTCTTCCCCGCTACTGCAGGAGTTCCTCATTCCATCTGCACCTGCTGTAGCATCTCCCATGGCGGTGGCCACATCATGGTATTCTGTATTCAGTCCGCACCCACAAGGTGCGTTCTCCGCAGTCTCGCACCGCTATAGGCATTCCCTATGCTGTACATGCCGGTTATGGTTGTGTCTTGCGGCGGTATCTATCTCCTGGTGTCCCATATTCAGTCCAAGCCTGCGAGGTGCACTGCTGCATGGCTCCAGGGGTTCTCTATTCCATCTGCGCTCGCTGTGGCTGACTCCTGTAGTGGCAGTCGTCTCCTGGTACTCTGGATTCAGTCCACACCTGTGAGACATGTTCCCTGCAGTCTCGCGCTGTTGTAGGTGCATTCTGCGGTTGAACTCGCATCGTTGCTGTCACTCTCCTCGACGCCTATGCACTCGAACATGTCTGGACGTGGAAAGGAAGGCGAAGCCAAGAGGAAGACGTTCCACTTACTTGCCATCATCATGGAGCACCTGGCAGGCGAGATGCTAGAGTTGGTTGGCACTGCAGACTGTGACAAAAAGAAGAGGAAGGAGCAGTGCTACCAGTGCCAGAGGCTTGGACACATTACCAAGTACAGCTAAGATGACGTGATGTGTATGAAGCGCAAGACACACATGCCTGTATGAGGACATGCGACTCCACGTCGATCTACACTCCTGGAAATTGAAATAAGAACACCGTGAATTCATTGTCCCAGGAAGGGGAAACTTTATTGACACATTCCTGGGGTCAGATACATCACATGATCACACTGACAGAACCACAGGCGCATAGACACAGGCAACAGAGCATGCACAATGTCGGCACTAGTACAGTGTATATCCACCTTTCGCAGCAATGCAGGCTGCTATTCTTCCATGGAGACGATCGTAGAGATGCTGGATGTAGTCCTGTGGAACGGCTTGCCATACCATTTCCACCTGGCGCCTCAGTTGGACCAGCGTTCGTGCTGGACGTGCAGACCGCATGAGACGACGCTTCATCCAGTCCCAAACATGCTCAATGGGGGACAGATCCGGAGATCTTGCTGGCCAGGGTAGTTGACTTACACCTTCTAGAGCACGTTGGGTGGCACGGGATACATGCGGACGTGTATTGTCCTGTTGGAACAGCAAGTTCCCTTGCCGGTCTAGGAATGGTAGAACGATGGGTTCGATGACGGTTTGGATGTACCGTGCACTATTCAGTGTCCCCTCGACGATCACCAGTGGTGTACGGCCAGTGTAGGAGATCGCTCCCCACACCATGATGCCGGGTGTTGGCCCTGTGTGCCTCGGTCGTATGCAGTCCTGATTGTGGCGCTCACCTGCACGGCGCCAAACACGCATACGACCATCATTGGCACCAAGGCAGAAGCGACTCTCATCGCTGAAGACGACACGTCTCCATTCGTCCCTCCATTCACGCCTGTCGCGACACCACTGGAGGCGGGCTGCACGATGTTGGGGCGTGAGAGGAAGACGGCCTAACGGTGTGCGGGACCGTAGCCCAGCTTCATGGAGACGGTTGCGAATGGTCCTCGCCGATACCCCAGGAGCAGCAGTGTCCCTAATTTGCTGGGAAGTGGCGGTGCGGTCCCCTACGGCACTGCGTAGGATCCTACGGTCTTGGCGTGCATCCGTGCGTCGCTGCGGTCCGGTCCCAGGTCGACGGGCACGTGCACCTTCCGCCGACCACTGGCGACAACATCGATGTACTGTGGAGACCTCACGCCCCACGTGTTGAGCAATTCGGCGGTACGTCCACCCGGCCTCCCGCATGCCCACTATACGCCCTCGCTCAAAGTCCGTCAACTGCACATACGGTTCACGTCCACGCTGTCGCGGCATGCTACCAGTGTTAAAGACTGCGATGGAGCTCCGTATGCCACGGCAAACTGGCTGACACTGACGGCGGCGGTGCACAAATGCTGCGCAGCTAGCGCCATTCGACGGCCAACACCGCGGTTCCTGGTGTGTCCGCTGTGCCATGCGTGTGATCATTGCTTGTACAGCCCTCTCGCAGTGTCCGGAGCAAGTATGGTGGGTCTGACACACCGGTGTCAATGTGTTCTTTTTTCCATTTCCAGGAGTGTGTTTAACCGGCCCCCAAGGCTGCCAGTCTGCATTAGGTGGCTGCCAACAGCACCGAGCAGGAAGAGGTGGCAGCTGCCGGCTCCACCACTCGAGAGGGGGAAGCAGTCTGTGCTACTGCAAAGATGTGACAGCTGACACAGGTGACATGTTACATACTGCCACCAATGATGCAGTGACCATAAATTTGGACAACATAGTCCAAGGGAGTAACAGCGATCTGGTGATACAACTGGGGTAAAATTTTTTTAATGACCAGTTTCGACTATGTTGAAGTTATCTTCTGAAAATGAGCACCTTAAGAACAAGAATAGTAGAACACAGAAAGTTTAATGAGTATGGCATCAGAGGGAAGTATAATGAATTGGCAATGTAACATTTACCCATCTGGCTATGCTGGTGGCTCCTCAGATGCTCATGCTCCAGCATGGTCATAAATTGATGACTGAAGACTCCAGAGGCATAGGTTAAATAGTACGCAAATTTCCCACTGAACATGGTTGTGTCAGCCCCATGATTACGCCGTCATGTGCTAACGATGTTTTTCAGTTTCAATGAGATGGGAATCCATGTGATCCCATTGTATGCAGTGGTTGCTGAATATAGGTAATGGAGAAAAGAACAGCAATCGATCGCGAAGTCTGTCTTTTTATTTCAGGAGATTTAGATTCCAACTATTACATAGTCATCTTCAGTGCATGTAACAACAAGTGAAATCAGTCCAAAGCTTCACAGAGTAGACAACATAGGAGTAGAGCTTACAGATGTCTAACATGAACTTTTCAGTTTTCCAGTCTCATGGGTCATCCACACAAAGTTCTTTGAAGATATCGACTTGTGCCATTGCCATGACTATAGTCGGCGTCCCTGTGTGTACTTCTCTGACTTCTTAGCTGCCATCTTGGTCTCTGCATTACCTTGACAACAGTGTCACCTTGAGTACACACTAGAGGGCATTTCTTAGCAGTTACACGGTGACAACTTTATATTTCAGTATTTTCATGATTTAATGCGATTAACTGCTAGTTGTACATCACATTATGCCAGCACATATGTATATAATAAAAGATTTTTCTGTTCTTTCCCTTATCAACTGTAAACTATGAAGACTGACGTCTTGTAACTTGTTCCATTGCCACTAGGTGGCACTCCATCTTGTCTCAATCTGTAAGCTCACTTATTTTAGCATAGTAAAGACTACTTCCTTGGGGATCTGTAACTATTTATCCATTTACACATTTCTATTTAGTTTACGATAACATATTTCGTTAATTCCATATAACATCAATACCTTATATTTTGTGAAACGTTTATCACTAATTGGAGCTCACATGATGCATTTTCAGCACGACATTTGTGCATTATTTGACCTGTGGCTCTATAGCCATCAGTCAGTAGTTTATTATCGTGTTGGCCCGTGAGCATCTGAGGAGCCACCAGCAGTAGCCAAATGGGTGAATTCTGCACTATTTCATTATACTTTCTTCTGACTCCATACTCATCAAACTTTCTGTAAATCTGCTATTTTTGTTCTTTTGGTGCTCATTTTCTGAAGATGACTTCTACATGAGATCTAAACTGGTCATTAATAAATTGTTGTCTATACTGTTGTTTTAACCCAGAGAGGGCTGCCTTGTTGGCAGAAGCCAAAATAGTTCACCACTAGTTGCAGCAGCTGCAGAAGGAGCTGAAGGCCATCAAAGGAGAAGCTGTTTCTGAAAGATATTGAACACTGTTCATTCTCCTTTAAAAACAAACTTCATGAACACATAACAATGAACACACGCTTAAGCACAATAAATAACTGAATATACTATTGTATTATTGTAAGATAATCACTCCATCACACTAAAGACATAAATGGTAACTACCTCACTTGCGGGCGGCAGCCTTTCAGTTCACGTCAATTTGTGCATTTCGATCAGAGTCCAACTCGCATTTCAGTTAGTTCTTCCACCAGTGCAAATATACGTATCACTAACGAAGCTTCCTGTCGCCCCTCCCTGCTGAAGGAACATCCATGATCTTACTCATAGAGGTTCAGAAGAGAAATTGAACCTCAGCAGTGAATGGGTAATGCTTTGGCGAGTGTGTGTACTATCTGAAAGAATGAAAAGTTTTTCGTACTATGAAAATATTTTGAAAATGCAGATGACATTATCTAATACAAGTAAGAAATGAAGAATGTGTGAAGGTATAAAATTATAATTTGCACAGTTTCATTTTTGTGGGAGTTTACTGAACCACTGAACACATAGGCGCCATCACTGAATCTCAACGCACTACTGTACACTGGCTAGGAACCAGATATTAATTTCCACTAAAATTTCATTAAACAAACTTCCTGAATTTATGGTTGATTTTCTATTTATTGCAATGTTTACATCACCTGCAAACAAAACGAACTTGGCATCTGATAATGTTTGTGATGAAAAGTCATGACTATATTGCACCTGAAACTTTGTGGGACACTACATGGAGCTAGTGTAACGTATCCCCCTTTTATGTCACAGTACATCCTTTAATGGTTTGTAGTTAACTCGCGAAAAGATTTATTTCCACATATAAATTAATTACACTGAAGTACAAGGTTTGCATGGCAACCGGTGTCAATGAGACAAAACAAGAAATAACTATATAATCAAAAACAAAGAATAAACACAATACAACACAGAACCTTGGAACTCTTGTACAATCTGCACCACCGTAGTGTAGAACTTATGTAGTGGATGTCACTACACCCCCCTCCCTTAGTGTCAGCAATACTTCTCGTCACATTTGACATGACATGCAGATCGCTACATCACGCCTTTCTTGAATCCTGGGGGCATTTACATCTACGTGATTACTCTGCTATTCACAATGAAGTGCCTGGCAGAGGATTCAATGAAGCACCTTCAAGCTGTCTCTCTACCGTTCCAATCTCGAACGGCACGTGGGAAAAACGAGCACTTAAATTTTTCTGTGTGAGCCCTGATTTCTCTTATTTTATCGTGATGATCATTTCTCCCTATGTAGGTGGGTGGCAACAGAATGTTTTCGCAATCGGAGGAGAAAACTGGTGATCGAAATTTCATGAGAAGATCCCATCGCAACGAAAAACGCCTTTGTTTTAATGATTGCCACTGCAATTCACGTATCATGTCTGTGACACTATCCCCCCTATTTCTCCTTAGGATTGGTGGGTTCTCCTAGCAGTGGGGTGGTAGCACCTGCTGATGTTTTCTGCATGGTAACATCCAATGCTCATCGAGTCTCCTCTGTAGCTTGCTAAGCGGGAGGACCTTCAGTTACTGCCTCTCCCTTCTTCAAGTTTCTCCACTCTAGGTCCTTTTATGTTGGCTGTGAACCTTGAAATGCCAGTTTGATAGTGTCAAGCGCAACAGTGGTAGGTACACCCTGGTTGTCGACCTCGAAATTATTGTCGCCTCGACTAATTACTGTATGAGGACCCTGATATGAAGGTTGCAGTGGTCTGTGCACTGCGTCATTACGTAATAGCACATGTGAACAGGTGACTAAATCTGCAAAGACAAACGTGCGGTGTCCGGATTGTTCCCAAGGCTGTACTGTAGGCTGAAACCGATGTATGTGGGAGTTGACAGCGAAGTGTGACACTGCGATGGTTTCATCTCCCATATCATTGATGAATTCTCCAGGCAGACCTAATGACTGTCCATGCACCAGCTCTACCACTGTGGCTTGGAAGTCAGGCTTGAAAGCTGTTCACAATCCTAGTAAAACATTCGGTAGAGTTTCTGTCCATTAGTCTGTTGCATGACATCGAAGGGCTGATACCAATTGTCACTGCAGGCGTTCCACCAAGCCGTTCACTGAGGGCTGATGCGCAGTGGTCTTTATTGGCTTGAGACATAACAATGTGGCAAGGGCCTTAAAGACGTATGCCTCAAATTGACGTCCTCGATCTGTCGTTATTCTCAACAGTACCCCAAAACGCGCAACCCATCCTCTGAAAAACGTTTTCGCCACAGTCTCTGCAGTGATGTCTACCACATGTAATGCTTCCAGCCATATCAAGTATCTGTCTATGATCGTAAGGCACTAACTGCGGCCTTCAGCCGTTGATAGTGGGCCTACAGTGTACATGTGGGCATGGTCAACTCGCTGGTTATGTGGTATAAATGTATCTAGTGATGCCTTGACCTGTTGTGTGATTTTGTTCTGTCAGACATACAATTTACAGTCGACGTTCATGCAAAACCAAATGAAACATTGTTTAACCTGCTTCACGATTCCTCAGACTCAGGGATTGCCTGGGCTCGAATTTTCTGTAGAACACACGGCTGAGGCTTTAGCTTGGTGACATCAAAGTATAATTCCATGTTTGTGCACGGTAGTGTCACTCTTTGTAATTGGAAACCTGATTGTTGCACAAGCGGTGTGTGCAGCACCTCATCGTCTTGTTGCACCCATCTCATGACATCAAAACCAATAGCTGCAGCTATGGCCTTTACGTTCAGTGACGTATGCTCGGTCTCATCCATTGCCTCAATCTAAAAGAATGCGTTAGTAGGTATACTAAGTTTGCCTTGAAAGTGTATGATATTTGTTGTAAATTGTCCGATGTAGTCAATATGCCTCCGGTGTCTTGGCGATGCCTTGCTTGGCTTCACTTTGAAGGCGCAAGTTAACTGCTGTGGTCCCTAAAGATACTGAAATGGTGGCCTTCCAAAAAATACTTGAACTTTTTTACTGCAGTATGGGCTTTATATAGCTCGTGAATGTATGTCGCCAACTTCTGTTGTAAGGGTGAAAGCTTTTGGGTACAGAAACCAAGCAGTTGCCAACACTGGTTTATCCTCTGCTGCAACAACGCTCCAAATGCATTAGCATATGCATTGACTATTAATGCTAGCGGTGCATCTGGTACTTGTTGTGCTAGTAGTGCTGCATCCGCTATTGCCGTTTTGATAGCACTGAAACCAGAGTCAGTCTCGCGTGTCCTTCACAGTCTTTCTTTTGGCCTGTGTGCACCCTTCAAGAGTTCATTCACTGGTGGTGTTATAGATGGATCATGTGACACAAACCACTGAAAGAAATTTATTACACCAAGATAACGCCACAACTGCCAAGTTGTAACTGGCTGTGGGTGCACACTAATGGCTTCCACCTTGCCTTGCGGTGTTTGGATGCCACATGCATCCACTATGTAGCCAAGAAACTGGACTTCCTCGACGCCAAAAAGACATTTTGATGGATTCATTATTAGTTCTTGTGCACACAAACGTCCAAATAACTTAGCGAAATTCTGCATATGTTCCTCTACAGGTGCAGACATAACGAGTACATCGTCTGTACATACATAACTAAATTCTAGATCGTGCATTATCTCGTCCATGACTCACTGAATAGTCTGCACTGCATTACAGAACCTGAATGGCATTCACATAAATTCGAATTAACCAAACGGCGTGGTGACTGCTGTCTTGGGAACGTCTTCAGCAGCAGCCAGAATTTTATGGTATTGTCTGACCAAATCTATTGTTGAAAAATCTGTTTGGCCTTGTGTCATGGTAGAGAAATCTTCTATATGTGGCACAGGATATATGTCCAGAATGGTTCTCGCATTTAATTGCTGATAATGACTGCAGGGGCTCCAATCGTGCTTCTTTTTAGGTATCACATGAAGAGGGGCTGCTCAACTGCTAGTTGAAGAGTGGCAAATACCTTGAGCTAACATGCTACCAAACTTTCGTTCGATAATTTGTAATTTATCTGGTGCTACACTTCTAGAGCTTGCATAAGGGGTGGGCCTGGGATAGTGAGGATATGATGAACCGTCCAGTGTTTGACAGGTGCTGATGTTATTGACTGCCTCGTGATTTCTGGGAAATTTTTTAGTAGTCGTGTATATTTCATGTTTCCAGTGGTCACTCTGACTGTCGTTGTAGCAGCATAGTTCCACCTTACATTGTGCAGTCATATTCGTTGTTGCGTCAAGTAATTGTTGACAACTTAGGTTCGGTATCAGATCGTAGAACGCCAGGAAGTCTGCTCCTAGTAAGGGATGTGATACATCTGCCGCAGTAAACAGCTACTCAAAGGTACGACGCAGTCCGAGGCTGAGATGTAAAATGACATCTTCGTATGTTGTAATCTTTGTATCATTTGCAGCATACAGGCAAGCATTGCGACGGCTGCGACATTTTAACTTGGACGCGGGATACACTGATATTTCCGCTCCAGTATCTATCAGGTACTGCGCTTCTGTGTTGCGGTTCGTAATAAACAAATGTATGGTGTCGGTGGATTATGGCTGTAGCCACTACTGTACGCGCATCATAATTTGCTTCAAACGGTGGTATACACTTCCGTGCTTCTTCACCAAATTTTCTGTAGCACCAACATATATTGTGTGTCGCTGGCAGCTGGTTTTGACTCCTTGATCGCCGACATGTGCGTTGCTTTTGTGTGCTTTTTGTAGCGCAGCCACTTGTAAGCTCAGCTGGTCGAGACTGTAGTTACAACATAGTCACTGAGCTTTTGTTATCTTGTGCAGTAGACATCGTTGCGACGCTTGTCGTTTGATACATTTCCGCAGTCCAGTAAGCTGTTTGCGCTAATGCGTTGGAATCCCTGGGACATACAGTTAAAATCTTCTGTGCATCTGCCAGTAGTCGTGTAGCCATATATTGCGTAATACATTGTCACTGACAGTGTTACTTGCAAGGATACGCAGACGAAAAAACAGTTGCGACGGACTTCTGTCACCTAATTCCTCTGCTTGTAGAAGCTTTTCCATACATTCAGCTTCAGGCTGGGGCAATTGCACAATAAAAGTATTCTTTATGGCAGCATATCGTTAGGTTTCTGGAGGCGTAGCGAGAATGTCTTAGACTTCTGCTGCAAGATCTTCTGTTAACACAGCTACCATGTAACTATATTTCGTTTCATCTACCGTAATATGTGCTTAGACGAATTGGCTCTCTAACTGCATGAACCAAAGCAATGGGTTACATTGCCAAAAGACGGTGGTTTGATCATAACCCTACTGATAATTCCATTACTTGAGGCTGGCTCAGTAGGCACTGGTGAGGAATTCAACTTCGTGATGAATTCAAAACCAACGCAGATGGCGCTGGAGTAACAGTCGTAGCTTTGACGTGGCGCAGGATGTGGAAGCTGGCACGGAAGTACTGTTATGCATGTCCACATCGGGCAGCACCAATTACACGTGGTTAACTCGTGAAAAGATTTATTTCCACAAATAAATTGATTGTACAAAAGTATGTGATTTGCTTGACATTCAGTGTCATAAACACAATGTGGTATGCAACGATGGAACTCTTGTATGGTCTTCACCACTGTGCCGCAGAATGTGTTTAGTGTGAGTCACTACAGGTTAAATGTTTGAAAGTCGAAATTCTGACAAAGCAGGGACACATCATACAGCCAATAAGAGAAGGAAAATGTTTTGCTGCTAAATTCAGTGATATGGCCCAAGTTTATCTTTAGTGCAATAAGGTACCTTGTCTAGTCAGAAATTTTGCCATTATTGTAGCCAGAAGTCGTAGTTGGAAAACAGTAAGCATGGTGATGCCAGACCGTCTAGTTGTCAGAGTTATTGCAAAAAGACAGCTTTGCATGAAAACAGTATTGATGATCGGTCTTCTTTAAAATTATAATGCTTAAGGCACGTGATCATTGTGTCACCAAACCCACCACTTCCAAAACTAGTTTAATGGGCTGAAAAATACATAACAGATTTTTGATTAGTGAAATATGATACTAAATATACCTCTACTAAAGAAACATATTGCATTTTAAGCATCTCATTATTATTTCATCATAAAGCCACGCTAACAAAATATACAGATTCTTCTAGGATATAAGTTCGAAGCGGAAGAAGAACAAGAGTCAATTGTACATGGTTTTCACATTTTTCAGAACGTTAGAAAAACGAAATTGGCAGAGATGGTAGAATATGCACAAGAGGTAAACTTTCTGCAATACAGTTAAGATTTTGATGTTGAGTCATAATCATTTGCTAGAAGAGTTCTCAGTTGGATGATCACTGGTAGCTTAATACAGCTTCTTTTCTACTGATGGTCTTTATTTTCTGTCTCTCTTCCTGTTTACACAGGGCTCTCAAAACCAGATTTCGTAAACCGGTTTGCCAACACTGCTTCTGGGTGATGGTCTAAACACTTCAAAATCGATTTAGGAAATCCACTTCTAAGTTGCCAGTTTTCCAATTCCGCAATTGATTTTCGCTCTAACGTAAACGCAACTGGTTCTGAAACGTCCTTGGCTGTCAAGTTTCGTTTTGTTTTTAAAAATTGTCTGCTAATGTGGACAGAGTAGCTTTTTGTACAGTAAAGGATAAGTAAAAATACACTGGTGTCCAAAATTAAAGCAACAAACGGAAATTTTGCAAGGTTGCGTTTATTTTGCCACAAAACAGTGCAAACAGGTGACAGTAAAGTAGGAACGACGTAAAGAACTCAGAATGTAAACAGATGCAACACGCATAACGGAAGACAAAAATGTTCTTTTTTTTTCCAACTTAAGGGATTTGCACACACATTCTGACAATTGGTTTATGTGTTCAGCATGGGGTGTTACCACCTCTGGCACCTGACAAAGATGGGGCATTCTGTGATTGATGTCATCGGTCTCATGTTGCGGCAATAACGCCCATTCTTCTTGCAGAGCTGCTCACATGTCTTAGAAAGTGGTTTGTGGTTGCTGACTTGATGCAACCTGTCTCCCAAGCGCATCTCATGCATGCTCTGTGGGATTCAAATCAGGAGAGCGAGCAAGCCATGCCATGCATGTAGTATCTTCGATTTCCAAGAAAACATCAACCACCCATGCTCTACAAGGTCGAGCATTGCTGTCCATCAGTACAAAGTCTAGGCCCACACCACCTCACAACAACCGCACATGAGGTCCCAAAATCTGATACCTGACAGCAGTTAAACCTTGCCAATTCATCCGTACAATTTCATGAAAAGGTGTTTGAACGGTCAACATAAATCCTGCCCACACCATTAGGGATCCTCCTCGATATTGGTCTCTTTCGACAATGTTTGGATTCCAAAATCGTGTTCCATGTTCTCTCCAATTGCGAACGCCTCCCGAATCACTCTCCAGACCAAATTTGGACTCACCTATGAAAAGAACATTGGCCCACTGTTCGACCATCCAGGTGGCATGTTGACGACTCCACTCTAGACGTTCCCTTCTGTGAAGACGCATCAGAGGTACACATACGGAAGGTCTCCAACAATAAAGGCTACTCTGCCGAAGCCTTCTGTACACCATTTGTCTCGACATAACACGTCCAGTGGATGCTGCAAGGTCAGATGCCAGTTGACATGAAGCACTAAGGCGGTACCATTGTGCCCTTATGGCCAAATAATGGTCCTTTCTTTTTCGTGTCACACATGGTCGGCCCTGCACTGGCCTGCGGGATACTGCTTCAGTCTGTATAAATTGTCGCTACATCCGAGAAAAATCAGAATTATTCACATTAAACCTTCAGGTCACATAGTTTGTGACTGTCCTGGTTCCATCCTTCTTATGGCCGTGCACCACAGAGTCTTCTGGGCGTCTTCTTTGTACCATACTGCTCCGTCTGTAGTTGTACACACAGCGTTTGTGGATGTGGGACTACCTGGCAAACGCTACTCCGTTTGTTAGGTACCCTGACATCATTGTTGACGTGGTTGTCCATTGACCAGAATGTCATCTTCTGTGGAGAACATGGTTGTGCGGACATCTGTTGACATTTTGTTTAATTACATTGTGAATTAGACACAAACGGGGAAATAGTGGTTTGTTGATTTAATTTTGGACACCAGTGTATCAGACTGAAACTGGTTACGCCTCTCTAATTGAAGAGAAATAGCGATTGTGCTCACTAAATAAAAAACTGTAACAGCTGTTTTCCAGGCGCCGTACTTATAACTGGGCTAGTAAATTCACTTCAGATCTTAAAATGTAAACACGACAGTGAAAAAGGTCTTCGAAATTCGGTTTTCGTCTTTCGGAAGATATGTCGCATGTAAACGTAGTGATGTAAACACTTCAAAATTGGCTCTGGAAATCCGCTTCTGGTTGACGGTTTTCCAATTCCGCCATCGATTTTCTCTCCCATGTAAACGCAACCGGTTTTAAAATGTGCTTGGGGTATCAGGTTTGTTTTGTTTTTAAGAATATTCGGCTAGTATGGACGGAGTGGATTTTTGAGCAGTGAAGGATAAAGAGAAATATTAGGCCGAAGCTGTTTCCACCTCGTGTAACTGAAGAGAAATAGCGATTGTGCTGACAGAATCAGAAACTGTAGCATCTGTTTTCCAGGAGCCGTATTTAACTGGGCTATAGAACATCCCCTTCAGCCCTTTACATGTAAACACTACAAATGAGACATCGATCTTCTATCACAAATTCTACACTTTTTTCCACAATTTTTAATTGTAGCCACGAAACTACGCCACTATAAAATTTGCAATGCGCTGGATTACGTTTTCAATGTTAAAAGAAAAAGTTGTTATATTTTTGTGAAAGCAGAGTTTACTACGACACCAAAGTATGCAAGCACCAAGTCGCAGTGGAGTAAAGTCGGCTGCGACCACGTAAGTACTTTCGTAGACGTCATCACACGTGGCCAATGAACTGAAAGCGTGGTCAACAGATGTGAATGGTAGTAGGCTGCATGTGACTGTTGATTGTGTGTGTATGGGTGTAGTTTGTGCGAGTGCAAGTTGCGTTGTGAGCTGGAGACAAGAAGAATAGTTACATTTGATTGAGACCTTAGATCACAGTTGACTTTAAAATGAGATTTGTGATATTATTATCGATTTTAACAGCAGTTGTCTGCAATGATGAGGAAGAAACGGGAGCACGATTACTCATATCAAAGCAGATTCTTAATAAGTATTTGGTAGAAGACATGGATATCGTAGTCAAGGTAATTATATTGCGAAACTGTATTGCTTCACGTCTACGCACATCGCTAAAGGAGTTTGTGAAATCTGATAACTGAATCGGCCTTTACTGTTACGGATTTGTTTCGTGTTGCTTAGTAAAGTCTGTGTAAAATTGCGAACTAAATTTTTCGTATTAGCATCACCCTTCGTTGAGAGGAGACAGTAATTCGTATTCTCTGAACATACTGTACAGGCTATAACAGTATTTATAACCTGAGAAATTGGCCAGTGTTTTAAAAAGTAATGTCGTAATTGCAGGCTGAGCATAAATAATATTAAGAAATTTAGCTCTCATTGATTTTAAGTACAGAGAGTTGTTTGTTTTAGCTTTCTTGTTATACACCTTTCCTCAGTCCACTTTCCTGAAGAGTCTACTTCGTAAAATCTGTGGAATATGAAAGGCTGTGATGCAGTGTTCATTACTGACATTCAAGCATACTGAATAAACTGCCTGCTGGGAGATGTCAAAGACTAAATAATAGCGAATCGAAGTTTTTAGAATGTTTCCTATCAATGAGGCACACAACTGATAACTGTGGCATATGTATGACTACTATGAAACATTGTAAGCTGTGATTTGAAGCTTATGTAGCAGTTGCTGAAGGTTATTTATTCATAAGTAATTGCGTCATGTTTACCTCATAAGTATTGTGTTATTCAAGACATAATTTTGGCTGACACCATAACTGTAGCTCTGCCACCATGTCAGAAAACTGTTTGAAATACACTATTTCAATGTTAGGGATGGTTAAGTGGTAAACAGTTGCTCTCATTTAGTGTGTCTACACTCCCTGTGATGATCATTTCATTTTCCAATAAATTGTTAAATCCCAAGTTTATTATACAGTATAAACAGAACGTATCCCAACAAATTTCTCTGTGCCAAACCTGAAGTTAGTTCTACGTCTGTGAAATCTCAAAGATAATGTGCTGATTCCTCCATACCAACTAATTATTAGCCACAAATTTCATTTGATACCTCATAAATTTGTGTATTCTGTTAATGTTGGTGTGCTGTTGAGTAAAACAGTCTGTTACTCAAAAAATACTGCGTCCACCTTACTGCCTTGAACTCTGGGTTTTAGGGTGCCACGAGGAGAAAAAGTGGAGTTGGAGTTTAGATGATGATCCCAGAATTCGTGCTTGTCGGAAAGTTAATTTTTTTCCATTTTAAAGTTTTATCATTGGGAGTACTATAATTTTATATGTATTGCTTAACATGTGGCAGCTGTCTGTATCACAATGCCTCACACCTTTCTTGGAATGACTTTAGATGCCATAGGAAGTTACACCACAACAGCCTAAATGGCATATCAGCATAATTGCTCTGGTGTACACGAGTTTTATCATGAGAGCTACCTCTCATAGGTCTGACAATGTAGTATGGTGGTGTTCAGCAACATATAGTACTTCAGATTTCAGTGGTGAATGTGTTAGATTCAAGATTCATCTTTTACATTATTAGAATGTACACTTTCCCTTAACAGATGATTACATTCAGCTGTGTGAAGACTCTGGTAGTTGGTTTTGGTGTGTCACTGAAATCTTCAAGAACCATCCTTTCATATGGATAGCTCCTTTTTTAATTGTTTCATTAATTTGCTTCCAAAAAGTGCCCATACAGACACTCGGACATGAGTGGTGTATTACAGGTAATTTTGACAATTCAGAGTATACATTGGTTTGTCATACCCTTAAATGAAGTTACATAGGTTTAACAAATGACAGTCCCTGACATTAATGCAAAAGATGAGAAAATTATTTACAAAGTGAGGATTACAGAAGCGTCCAATTCCACCTGTCTGCTTTGAGGCAGACGTCACCAATATGGCGGAAACAATCATTGTCAATGTCTCCAATATGGCACGTATGACGTCATTACATAAGCAAGACAACAAACACATCTCCCTCTTCAAAAATGTGATCAAACTAACGGGACCAGTGCGGGAAATTGGGGGTTTTTGGGTGGGGACAAACTAAATATAAACATGTACAGACACACACCATGATTCCAAACCACATGAAACATTACATAAAACACCAGAAAATTCTGCTACACGTACAATATCGACAGCAATTGATCACTTCCCTTCACCTACATAGCTCAACTGCAATTGTCGATACCACAAAATAAAAACCAACTACTCCAAAAATTATAATTACACCACAACTATAGATACCACAAAACCAACACCTAAAACAACAAAAATTTGAATCGGACACTTTGCTTGACATATGTAAGTCAACAGCAGCTCACTATACCAAACACATGCAATAAATAACACCGACCCAACAACACCCCACCGAACATCACAAAGCGCGAACAATAGACCCAAAAAATGGCTACTTACCACAAAAAAGTTCCGGCGGTACACACTAGATCAGCCACACACACAACTCGCGTATTCTGCTTGCATGCACTGCATTTCACTCTCTCAGCCACAAACCCAAAAAGTTGCAGAAACTTAATGACAGACAATATCCTGTCCCCCGCAGACGCACTATATTAAACTTACCTAACAAAAGAAATGACAAATTGAATTAAACGACTTGCTGTGCGATGTACAGCAAACTAATAACATCAGACGACAGCGCAATAACGTAAACACAACGGAAACTTAATTCTTAACTCGCTGAAACTAATTTCTGTTCTTCTATAACAGTCACGACTATGTGGCTACTGTCCTCCTCTGGAAACAACTGAGTGAGGCTTCCCAGTTACGTTTCATCTCTTGTGAAATGGAATCCTACAGTGAACCTTTCACTGAATGGAAACTACTTCTGGCCATTTCCTCTTCTCATATTTCAGCCCTTGGCCTCAATTCCATCCACAACCCATTTCTTCAGCGCCTCAGTATTTACCACCGCATTGGCCAGGTTTCCCCTACTTTTTCTGTATGTTTTGTCTGGACTTTTATACCATTTTGTTTCCCCTTTTCTTGCATCTTCTTCCCTTAGTGTTGTTCCCATTGTGTTGTGATCATGTGATGCGGGTATCAGGATTCGTTGGCAGCAGTGTCAGTGACCTGTTCTGAGTGTCTCTGGGTGCCCCCTGCACTCGTGTCTCCGCCCCCCCCCCCCCTTCTATGTTTTTTCTCTGCCATGATGTTCCTTCTGCCTGATTGTTTGCATGTTTTCCTTTCCCATTGACTGGGCTATGCTGTTGGTGTTATTCCTCTTTAGTTTGTGACACTTTGAATCATGGCACCAATAGCGTCACTGTTTGCTACTCCTCCCCTCCCCCAAAATCCATCGGTGACTGTCTAAGTGTTCTGCCAATAAAACCCAGTCTGTGGTTCATCTTTCCCACAAGATAGTCTTCCTAATTGTTCAAAGTTCATTCATAATTTTAATTCTTGGGTATTTAGTTGAATTGACAGCCTGTAGGTTTGTGTGATTTATCATGTAACCAAAATTTAACAGATTTAATTTCACACTCATGTGAATGACTTAACAATTTTTATTATTTTAGAGTCAATTTTTACTTTTCACACCATAAAGGGAAATACGGAAGCGTCCAATCTAACCCGTTGGCTTTGACCCACGACGTCACAAATATGGCAGAAACGACCATAAACGACAATTCCAATATGGCGGATATAAAAACGTTGCATACGTATCACAAACACGAAAACACACAGAAAAACAACACACACAAAGGTTTCACAAGAACAATCTGCTAACATTGATAGCAAAGATAATAATAAACAAGTGGTACTCAAGGCCAGGCAGGGGGGGGGATGCCCCCCCCCCCCCCCCCCCCCCCCCCCCCCCGCAAAAAAAAAACTCCCAACCTAACCTCGTATTCAGGGCTACGCTACAGATCAATGTGTAGGTCAATCAAAAGATAAAAAAAAGAAACAAATAAAAAAAAGAAAAAAAACAATACTGATTCATTAGACATAACGAGTAGCGACAAAACACATAGATCATAAAGATTGAACAATCTAATGGCAAACTGATAAAAGCCTCATAGACGACGTTAAAATAAAAAGTACAGTAAAAAGGTAAACTATATATTACAGGCCCTAAAACTCCTACTAAGGTAACGTCAGCGAGGCAACATCTACAAACACGCCACACTCACAAGCCAAACTCCGCGCCGTAATGACGTCACACACCACAACACCCTTACGTCACGGGTCAAAGCCGACGCATGAGATCGGATGTTTCTGTTGACCCCCATAAAGATATCTTGTCCAAATCATTTTGCAATTGGTTTTGACCTTCTGATGACTGTACTAGATGCTAAATGACAGCATCATCAGCAAACAATCTGGGAGGGCTGCTCAAACTGCTTCCTGAATAATTTACATAGATTAGAAGCAGCAAAGGGCCTATACCATTCCTTGGGAAACAACTTATACTTGAAGACTTTCTGCCAGTTACTGCAAACTGTGACCTTTCTGATAGGGAATCACAAATCCAGTCACACAATTGAGATGATGATCCATTGGCATGCAATTTGATTAGAAGCCACTTGTGAGGAGCACTGTCAAGTGTTCTGGAAATCCATAAATAACGGCACATTACTTAAAGTGAAATAAAGATCTCCTTGATACCAGTTTAAAACCCCCCATGGGGCTCGCCACTCTTTGGCGGGTTCATGCTTGGCTACCATGGGGCCACAGCCTTTGCAGCATTTTTTCCCTTTCATGCTGCATGTCTATCCTCTTGCTATTCTTTTCCCCTCCCTTGGGTAACATGTCTGGGGTGTTATTAGGAGTGTTCTGCATTGTCTGTTGCTTACTTAAGAACAGTCTCACCATTGTTTTTTGTCCCGTTTCCTTTCTTTGTTTCTCTTCTCCTCTCGTTCGCATCGACATTTGATGTTCCTCTTTTTCTTCTCCCTCCCTGTGCACTCCTAAAGGCCAACCTACGCGTCTGATGCATAACAGGGGACTGGGTAACATGTAATTCCCATCCCCGGGTTGGGTTTACAGGTACCCCCTGGTACAGGCCAGGCCCAGGGAAGGGTGATTGCCTGAGCTGTAACCTTCCCAAATTGTCGATTGGTCTCTGTCAGGTGTTTGGGAGGTGTGAACAATCGCCTAAGGCAGGTGTGCCCTCTTCTGAAGGGGCCCCCCAGTTGGGGAAGGAGCACGCCGTCGGACACACTGGCAATCATGGGGGATTTCCTCGCAATGAGTCAATCATCTTTACAATAAACGTCTACAAAATGTAAGCGTAAAGAGGCTAATGATTCAAAGATCCTTCCCACTGCACCATGGTTCCTCGTGGTCTCGCGTACTGAAGACGGTCAGTTCTTCGCCATGGTAAATCCGTTTATTATTCAGAGGGGTTTGGTGCAGTTGTCTGCCCTATGAAATCCTGCTCTCGTTTACGGAATGGCACTTTGCTTTTGAATACTACTTCTGATTCTCAAATACAAAAACTGCTTGCTGCCTCGCTTCTCCAA
Organism: Schistocerca cancellata; assembly: GCF_023864275.1. Lineage (NCBI taxonomy): Eukaryota > Metazoa > Arthropoda > Insecta > Orthoptera > Acrididae > Schistocerca > Schistocerca cancellata. The sequence continues at coordinate 684,133,781 of NC_064631.1, forward strand.
GGCTACCCTGTTTGTGTCGAGGCCTGTAGAACTTTGAATTCTTTCCGTGGTGTAATTTACACCAGGCTGCTCCACGGTCTAACCGAGCCTGAAATCTAATCTTACCTCTCTGATCAAGGTGTCATTGCCGCCCATCATGTAATGAAAAAGGTAGATTCCTCCTTAGTTCCCACCCACACTCTTCTGCTCACCTTTGATAGAATGGTGCTGCCGTCCAAGATCAAAGCAGGCTATGAATTTATCACAGTCTGGGCGTACATTGTGAACCCGATGTGCTGCTACCACTGTCTTCATTTCAACCACACTAGAACATCTTGTTGACACCCAGGAAAATCTGTAACCTGTGGTAGGGATGTGTCAGCCTCCTCCTCCCCACTGTGTCAGCTGCAATGGCGGCCATGCCGCCGCCTCTCAGGATTGTCCCATGTATCTTGATGAGCGGGCTGTCCAAGAGATCCAGATAAAGGAAAGAGTGCCTTGCCCAGTCGCGTGCAAGTTACTGGATAGTTCTGTTCTTGCTACCCCTCGCTCCATGAAAGACATGGCCTCGCAGACATGCGACCTCAAATTCAGCTGTGAGGTTGTGAAATCGCCCAGTGTCAAGGTAGCATTGCCATCCCCCTGCCCAGCTGTGCAATAAACTGTCACTCTCGCCTCAAGGGGCGAAACCACCAGCTACACAACCGGTATGTCGGAAAGGACAGGAGGAGTACTCCCGTGTAGACTTCCTCCGTCCCTCCAGCCAAACAACAGAGTCTTCCTCTAACTGGAATGGCTCGACGAAGTCGATAAAGGGCAAATGATCTTCTCCTTCGGAAACTCAAAGATCCTCTTAGACGTTGTTTACGGCTGCTCTTAGCATCACAGCATCCCCTTGTACTCTGCCTCCAGGAAACAAAATTGCACGCTCAAGACTGTGTTGAGCTTTCACATTACTTACCGATTCGTTTTGACCGTCCCCCTGAGGTCAACATCCCATCTTATGGGGAGTGTCATGCTGCTCTTGTGGAATGATTCATAGTAAACCAATCTCCCTGACTACCCATCTTCAAGCTGTTGCAGTTTGGCTTTTTCTTCCCCACCTGACTTTTTCCCTCTGTATCATTTGTGTCCCTCCGTCATACGATGTCACCTCCCCCATTTTTGTTACTCAGTGACTTTCATGTGCATCATCCCCTTTGGAGTTCTCCCAGGACCTGTCAGAGAGGTGCCCTCTTGGCTGACAACCAACTTAATCTCTTCTGCCATAACACTGGAGCACCAACTTTCCTTTCTGACTCCTCACACACTTATTCCCATTTGGACCTATCCATTTGCACAGCCCAGCTTGCCCATCGTATTAAGTAATCCATTCTTTCTGACAGCTACTCAAGCGACCATTTCCCGTGTGCTATCCGTTTGCTGACTCCCACCCCATCCGCGTGCTCGCCCAGATGGCAGCTTACTAAGGCTGACTGGCAGCTTTACTCCTTCCTGGCAACCTTCGAAGAACAAGATTTCCCCAGTTGTGATGGCCAGGTGGAGTGCCTCACAAATGTTATCCTTACTGCTGCAGAATGTTCCATTCCTTGCACTTCCTCTTTACTAGGTGGACTGAGGCAAGCCGTGACACAATTCGTGCATGGAGACGTGCTTTCCGCATTTTTAACCATCATCCTATGAGGGCAAACTGCACTCATTATAAACAGGTGAGTGCAGCATGTTGTCACGTTCTTCGGTGTAATAAAAGAGCTAGCTGGGTTTCATTCACTCATTCTTTTAACAGTTCCACCCCTTCCTCTGTCGTGTGGGCCAACCTCCAACAGCTCTCTGGGACCAAGTTCCATTCCCCAACTTCCTGCCTGACAGTTGCAGACGATGTTATTGTGGACCCTATTGTTGCTCCAACATCTTGGGCCACCATTTTGCAGAAGTTTCGAGCTCTTTCCTCTATCACCCTGCCTTCCTCCATCGGAAGTGAGTGGAGGAGGCACAGGCAACACCCTTGTCTTCTCGGAATTGAGTGCTACAATGCCGCCTTGACTATGAGGGAGCTAGATAATGCTTTCAGTTCATCTCGATCCTCCACCCCAGGGTCAGACACCATCCGCATACAGATGTTGCAGCACCTTTCTCTTGCGGGTAAGCACTTCCTGCTTACCACATATAACTGCATCTGGACAGAGGGCACATTTCTTGGCCGCTGGCATAAAGCCACTGTCATACCCACATCTAAGCCTGGTAAGGACAAAAACCTTCCTGCTAGCTACCACCCTCTCTCTCTTACCAGCTGTTTGCAAGGTGGTGAAACATATGATTCATGCCCGGCTGGTATGGTGGCTCGAGTCTCGCAATTTACTGACATTCTGTAGTTGACCATCTCGTTACTTTGTCCACCCATGTCATGAATGGTCTTTTGCAGAAACCCCAGACTGTGGCCATGTTTTTCAGTTTGGAGAAGGCATACAACACCTGCTGGAGAACTGGTATCCTCCATACTCTTTACAAGTGGGGCTTCCGTGGCCACTTGCCTCGTTTCCTTCGGGCATTTTTAAAAGGCAGAGTTTACAAGTTGCGTGTGGGTACTACCTTGTCGGACACCTTTATCCAGGAAAACGGTGTGCCTCATGGGTCCATCCTGAGTGTCGTCCTCTTTGCTATCGCCATTAACCCTATAATGGCCTGTCTCCTGCTGGCATCTCCAGCTCCCTCTTTGTTGATGATTTTGCCATCTATTGCAGTTCTCCACGGACCTGTCTCACTGAGCGACATCTTCAGTGATGTCTTGATCGTCTTTACTGCTGGAGCATCAACAATGGCTTTCAATTTTCCACTGACAAAACTGTTCGTATGAATTTCTGGCGACCCAAGTGGTTTCTCCCACCAACTTTACATTTTGGGCCTCTTTCCCTTCTATTCGTTGAAAGTACAAAAGTTCTGGGGCTCATGCTGAATAGGAAACACTCTTGGTCTTCCCATGTGTCTTAACTGGCAGCCCGCTGTACACAGTTCCTCAGTGTTCTCAATTGTACTTTCTGGGGTGCTGATTGAACCACTCTCTTTAGTTTGTACTGGTCCCTTGTCCGTTCGAAACTTGACTGTGTGCTTTGTTTATGCTTCTGCATGCCCATCCCTCCTACGCTGTCTGAACACTATCCACCATCATGGCATCCATTGGGTCAAGGGCGCCTTTTACACTATCCTGGTTGAGAGTCTGTATGCTGAAGCTGCTGAGCCACCACTGTCCTACTGCCGTGACTTTCTCCTCAGTAGGTATGCATATTTTGCCACCCATCCTGTGTCTTCGTTGGTGATTCCTTTGATCGTCAGTATGGGGTGTGTCCCTCTTCTCTGTTGCTATGGCGGCTTATCTTCACACTACCTGCAACTTCCCTGGTGGGTATGAACCCTTCACCACCTTGGCTTCTTAACCTTGGCCTTCATTCACTTTCTGAGGACACTACTCCAGCCTAAGTCTACCACCTTCATTTTCATGACCTTCACACATGGACCTTCATGATAGTCCCTTTGTATACATTGATGGCTCTCGGACTGACTGTGGGGTTGGTTGTGCGTTCGTCATTGGCAACTGTATCCTTCGATGTCGGCTTCCAGCACCATACAGTATTTACAGCCGAGCTCTTTGCCATGTATGAGGCCACAGAGTACATCTGGCGAAACATTTTCAATTGCGTCCTCTGCTCGGACTCGCTCAGCACCCTTCAAAGTCTGTGTGCGCTGTACACCTCTCGTCCCTTATTGCAGTGGGTCCAGGAAAACTGTCACTTGCTCACTCTTGGTGGAGCCAGTGTGATGTTTCTGTGGGTACCTGGTCATGTCGGTCTGCCAGGAAATGAGGCTGCTGCTAAGGCTGCAGTCCTCGTACCTCAGCCCGCGAGTGCCTATATTCCCTCCGATCTATGTTGCTGTCTGTCAGACGGTGGTGTCCCTTTGGCATCGCCAATGGTCCTCCCTTCACGGGAATAAGCTCCAGCTTATTAAGCATCTCCCAGCAGCTTGGATGACCACCTCTCAGCCCTCCCACCCAGAGGTCATATTACCAGGCTGTGTATTGCGCTCTGCCCTTTTAGCCATTGCTAAGTGGTGCTACCCCATCACTTTGTACACATTGTGCTTAAGTTTTAACTGTCCGCCACTTCCTGATGGAATGCCCATTTTTTTAACCGTTTGTTCCCTCTTAGGTTTGCCATCTGATTTATTGGCCGTTTTTGCAAATGACACGCAGGCCAAAGCAATATGGCGAAGGCCATTTAATTTTTAGTTTTGGACCTCTGTTACTGTATGGTGCCTTTTTAGCCCATTTTCTACATGCTTGTTTTTAGATGTCTTCTATTATGTCAATTGGGACTGACCTATAGTCATTTTTTAACTCCTCTTTGTCTTCGTGTTCTATAGTTTCGACTTGGCCGCGTATGACCCCAGTTCTTTTTTGCGCCCTAAAACAAAACAAAACCAAACCACCTTAAAACTGTTATCAGTAATTAGAGATAGATTGCAGAATGATATAGAAATAGCAGAGCAGTAGCAAGAATTTGTGAAAAAACTGGAGCACAGTAGATGCTTTGCTTTCACTTTGACAGATGTAGAGAAGTCTATAGAATTTAATAACAGCCTATCGCTGTTACATTGGCTTGGCAAAAGCTTTTGATAGGATAGAAAAAACTGACGAGAGTACCAATGGTTTTGGTGAAAATCATGGAAGATATACAAGAGTTGTAACATAAATAGTGGCAACTATTTATTCACAACCGATACAAAAGAGTTACATGTTTTCACCTGTTACTGTCCTTCAAAGTAGTCACCAGCATTGTGTAGAACCCGTTGCCAGCGATGTGGAAGGCGTAGTATACTGTTAGCAGAGCCTGTTCTGTTGAGGGTGCGAATGGAGGGGTCTACTGCCTGCCGAATCTCTGGAACTGTTCTGAAGCGAATGCCATGAAGTGGTTTCTTCATCTTTGGAATCAAATCAAAGTCACAAGGACTTAAGTCTGGGGAGTGTGGTGGATGGTACAGTACTTCAGAGTACCATTGACCGAACAGAGCAGCCACAGCTTGTGCTGTATGTTCTGCGCATTGTCGTGCAAAATCATGGGTGGGTTGCTGTCAATGCACAGTATTACTATTTGTTTTTGGGGCATCACCTGTGATCTGCTTTGCGAAAGAAGCGGCAACACTTGTGACATTGTTTTGATTCCAAAGATGACGGGACCACTTCGTGGCATTCACTTGAGTACTGTTCCAGAGATTAGACAGGCAGTAGACTGTTCCATTTGCACCATCAACAGAACAGGCTCTGCTAACTGTATACTATGCCTTCCACATCGCAGGCAATGAGCTCTACACAACATTGGTGACTACTTTGAAGGACAGTAACAGGTGCAAACATGTAACTCATATGCATTGGTTGTGAATAAATAGTTGCCACTATTTAAGCTCCTACTGTCGTATATAAAGGTAGTCAAACAAGAATTAAAACACGTGGATTCACCAGTAAAGTTATACTAGATAGAGGAATTTGACAAGGACTCATTAAGCCTGGACTGCTGTTCTGCTTAGTAAAGGATCACATATTGATACTGTAAGAAAGGAACTGGGTTGTAAAATGGGAAATAGTTATAAATATATGATACTGCTGCTGCTGATGTACCAATAGCAAGTGAGGTTAATTTACAAAGGTTGCTTTACCAATTTAATAAAACAGCTAAGCTGTATACCATGGAAATCTCATCTTGTTAGACGTATGGTAATATCAAAAACACCTGTAAGATATAAATTAGCAGTAGATGGTGTCAGTTGAACAAGTGATGAGCTTTAATTATCTAGGGCCTGTTATCACTGACTCTAAAGATTTAACCATGGAAGTAAAAAATGGTGACAGAAGTAACCAGATGCCTGCAAAATACTGTACGGAGAAACAAATTTGACAACTGAGAGAAAAATACAGAAAACAATGGTGCATCCTGTTAAGACAATAGCAGTTGAAGACAGATCCAAGAAGTAACAATGTTAGACAAAAGAGCAAATGTATCAATAAGGGAACAGCATGAAATAAAAGATATAAATAAATGGATGAAGACAAGAAAAAGAAATTTAAATGACCTTGTGGAAAAGATGGATTCCAGAAGACTAGTTAAAATTTGTAAATATGGATGATAATCCAAGAGATGGGACACAGTTTGTCAGATACATCTGTGCAATGAGGCAGACAAACAGGGGCAACCCGAGTCAGCAGAAAAAGAATGAAGAGCTAGTTGTATTTCAGAACAGTAATAGCTTCTGAATCCATGCTGTGTCATAGATTGTTGTCTTAGAGGTAACTCATAATGTTAGAGCACAGCATATGTTCCAAAATCCTAATGCACATCAAAATCAGTGACATGCATCTGTTGTTCAGTTGATGACTACTCTTTCTTTTCTTGGTTATTGATGAGCCCTGTGCAACATTTCTGTCTTTTGGTACATATCGTTTGTTGAGTGAGCAGTTGTACACAATTGTGAGGTGTGGTGTTATTATACAAAGGTAGCTTGAAAGGTTGTTGGACTGGAATAGAAACAAACAATTTACCTCATGGAAACTTTAGTGTAGTCTGTCTGTTTGCTAATGCACTAGTTCAGCAAAAGTTCCAATGTGTTGATCCCATCTCAAAAACTAAATTCCTCTGTGACTGCAAAATAAACATCAACTTTGACTGCCAGTTATTCATTTGAATATAATCTCTACCAAGGAAAGTTTTTAGTTCGGGTAAGAGATGGAAGTCTCATGGAGCCAAATCAGTGAATTGGGTGTGTGTGACAACACATTGTATGTATATTAATTCATGTATTTTTGCCATGGCAATGACATTTGTGGTTGGGTGTGTGATGTCTTGATGGATGGTGATTTTCTTCCTTGCCAAACCGGGTGTTTCTTCACATATCTATTTCTGTAGTTGATCGAGGAGGTTAGTTTAGTATTGCCTTGTAATTGTTTGACCAGTGGGAAGATTATCAGGAGAATCCATTTCACTTCCTGGTTGGCACCAAGCCCCTTCTGGCCCACCATACTGCCTTTCTTTGCTGGTGGTGAATCAACATTTCCACTGCTGTGAATGTTGTCTGACTATGGGGTGTAGTAGTGGACCCCAGTTTCATCTGGGATCACAAACTGATGCAAAAAATCTTGTTGATTGCACTGAAAATGGGTCAAACATTGTTTAGACATTTCCCATCTGCTGCTTTCTGGTCCTACATTAAAATTTGTGTCGCTCACATAGCAGGTACTTTTCTCATATCCAATTCCAATATGATATACCCATTCTGATGACATCCTTACAGCTTCAGCAATTTCTCACACTTTGTCGACAATCCTCAATGACCATTTTGTGCACTTTTGCAATTATTTCTGCATCTCAAGTTTAAAGTCGTTTGCCCTCTTGGCAGCAGTTGACCATGAAGGAGCAGACTTCTCCTGTGTGTTCTGAAAATTGGCATGAACGTCCTTTCATAACTTTCTATACGAAGTATGGTACTTAATCACTGCTCAAATCTCAGTTTTTTCCCGTCTTCATTAATCACTACACAGGAGCAACAGACGTGTGCATCGCAGATATCTACCTGAAGCACAGATGTCACATGTTTACTTGTAAAGGACGGCCTATTATTACACTGGAAGCGTGTTGTGCTAGTGCTGAAATCTGGTGGTGATTGCGCAAACTTTTCAAACTGCCCTTCTGTCAGCACACTTTGAAAGGAACCTAGTTAGTATTCAATCTGGACTAGAAGAGTTGTTTTTATTAAGTGATTCAAGTTGCTTCATTATACCAATGATATTGACTAAGATACTGATGTTGGCAGTTGTTTCTAATTCAAATCCTGGAAAATTTACTCCATCTTCTTTAGTGAAAGAATTTTGGAAAACTCCACTTTAGTGGCATTGTCATTGTACCTGGCTCCTGTGGCAATATGATGGTTTTGTGTAGGAATGTTGTCATTATAGACACCATAAAACGCTAAAAATCTGAATATTAGACCAAGGTGGGGAAAACAGAGGTTTTCATTTGGTATGTGAATATCACTATGGAGTCCGCAACAAAGAAAATTTGTCATAGTAAATTTGTTTTCACCAACTTGCAACCAAAATACCTTATTCCTTGTGATCTAGATCTCCAATATATGTCACATACCTCTCACCCCACCCCACCACAGGGAAGGGGTGTTAGGGCATAACAGCAGTGTCATGCTCGATACAGTTACATGATAGTTAAAGATTAATTTTTGTGGTGTTCTTATTCATTTGTGTTTGTGCATGCTGTTCATGCTGTTAAAATAATTTACATATTTTTGCAGTACACCTTGTACAATGTTGGTACAAGTGCAGCACTGGGCATCCAGCTGACTGACAATAGCTTTCATCCAGACTCTTTTGCTGTCGTTGGTGGTCAGCTGAGTATCAAGCTGGACAGAATTGCACCAGGCACTAATGTGTCACATGTTGTGGTTGTGAGACCAAAGAAATTTGGATACTTCAATTTTACAGCTGCTGAAGTTAATTACTTGCCATCGGAAGACATCTCAGAAGTAAGCAGATTGCACTTTCATTTTGTACCACCCAGTAATTTTTAGTTACAGTGTTCCATCCTGAACTGGTAAACTCAGTTACTGAGTCAGGCTCAGCTACTATAACAGTTAATTGTGTTAGAAATTGTTCAGATTGTTGGTAAAAAATTTGGTTTGCTGAGTTTTTTGATTGAATTCATTGGTTGCTTTTCGTAAATGCAATATAGTTGAGAATTCTAATTTGTTCATGCATGTTTTAAGAGGCATCGATTGCAATGTTAAATGCTTTGTTGTAATTTCTTGTATAAACAAATAAGAAATGATATTGCATGTTTGGCATTCTGAACTTATCTGTTGTAACTGTTGTTGAAACTGTCATATCTGTAGTATTAATTGGTGATCTGTCATTAATTAATTTACATTAACAGTTGCAGGTTGCTGCAACAAGTGAACCTGGTGAGGGACTGATAATCCCCTTCAAGGATTATGATAAGAAGTTCTCACCCCATGTTGTAAGTGTTCATAATATTTACTAACTAAAATACTGGTTGAATTGACTTCTCTCTCTCTCTCTCTCTCTCTCTCTCTCTCTCTCTCTCTCTCGCACAAATATAAATTTGAGAACTGCCTTTGTTGTTGCAGTTGGACTGGGGAGCATTTGCCGTTATGACCATGCCATCACTGGCTATTCCTTTCCTTCTGTGGTACTCGAGTAAGTCAAAATATGAGAAGCTGACCAAGACAAAGAAGGAGAAAGGAGTGAAGGAGTAACTGTTCAATCACCGTTGTCTGCAGTCAAACAGAATTTTGATAATAAAATTAATTTATAAGACTGAAAATGTTTTATTTTTTTGAAAGGAAAACCTATGTATTTACAGTAACAGCATTGAATTATATCTTTCCAGTGTAACTCCTATTGAAGTTTATCGGTAACATCCTAAGAAAGTCTCCAAAGATAGATCCTGGACCAACAAATACTTTAGATTTGGACCCTCTATTGACACCATACTCACTGCCCCCAGTTCTAACAAAGCTTGAAAGAAACTCTTAGCTCAATTAATATGTTTCACAATCTTTGTCATCATCCAACAATTTATTGGGATGATTACCGTAAGTGGTACGCATGACACAAGTCTGTCTGATAAAAGTACATTTAATCTAATGGCTACAAATTGATGTGGCTGTGTATAGCATTTCCACATAGAATCTGGTATCTGTTGTAGGTACAATGATTACCAAAGTATGAACGACAACTAAAACAAGTAGAAGAAACAGCTAACTAGATAGAGCCAAAAGTAACACATTTCAAGGAGGAAACTAGAATTATGTAATTCTTAAGCAGTGTCATTCCATGTCAAATCATCACACTTTAAATAAAAATTTTACCTCTTCCTGAAATATGGTCATGTAAACATTTTGAAAACTGGCCAAAAATGTGTAAACGGACTTTTTTAAAATTGCCCTAGGAGCTGCCCTAATTGAGCTAGAGAACTGGGAAAGGTGTCATTTTTCAGCATTTTTCATTCTCTTTCCAGTGATAGACAAAAAAACATAACTTCTAATTAATAACCTTTTCAAAATGGTAATTAATATTTTGATTTAATTTTTTTACAAAAAGTACATAATTGAAAATTTTCAAAATATTTCCATAACTACTTCATACTGTTGTAAATCACATGGCACAATATAAATGTGGGATGATGATGGGTTCATTGTTAAAAAAAAAATTATTCCGGACTCTTTTGACTAACGGCCCTAGTTTGACCAAACTGACCTTTA